>NC_073691.1:191712328-191881623 GCF_029784155.1 Uranotaenia lowii | reverse complement strand
ACAAATTCATCAACCCATCATCGCACCAACAGTCGCTAACTTGATTCGAGAAATAGCATTCGAGCAGTAGGTTGTTACAGGATGCGTTTATGTAGCAACCCGGTAGCAACGCAGCCGATCGTCGCCTTTAGAAAATAAACAAACACAAATACCAACCTGTATGGCAACAATGGGTGTGAAAATCAGTAAATAGATAAAAACGCAACCAATCAAACCATCTAAAATACCGACCGAAATAGCAACGCCCGGTGGGCTTGGTCTTAATAGGTAGTTTCACTGAAAATTTCTTAAATTTTCATCCATCCATCCAAAAGTTCTTCACAAATGGAAGTGTTGCATTTTTTTTTAATACAGTCCTCAATCTTAAGTTTTCGCTTCTTCAAGTTTAGTTTTCGCATGTTCAAAGTAGGCAAACCAAGGTCCATTAGAGTTCCAAATTGGTGTCATATACGAGCATTCAAGTTCATTTCCGGTTCCATGAAAAGCGCGTTAGTTAGAAATGTGACAAATGAACATAAAATGCTCGTATGTTGACAGCTGAATAAATAGACTTGAAACTTAATTTCTATATTAAATAAAAAATACTGTTCATGAATATTTAATACCATCGCAATATTTGTGGTTTGAAAAATCTATAATTTTTTTAATAAACCATCTGATTAGAAGAACAGGAAATTATCGAAAATTGCGAGACAGTTGAGATAATTTTATTTTAGCATAATTAAGTGGAAAAGAAAATTACCGTCAAGATAAATTTATGTAACCAAAGTTATCACACGTTTCAATGGGCTTCCGTTGCAGAAAAAAAATTCAAAAGCGGACAGCAGCTATTTTTTTTTTGATTATCCGCAAATAATGCTCTTTCAAAATAAACCGCTGCCGTAAGAAAATAATTTCACCGTATACTCCCCTTTGCATCCGTTCCAAATAATGGACCTCATTTCTCGAACCGGAGAAGAAGGGGGGAGCAAAAGTTGGACATCATGCAAATGGCGATTACACAATCCGACACAACCAACAACCGATGCTGTCATTCGAGCCCATTCACGCTAATTTGGGAGCGGGAAAAAATGGCTCGAGTTTACCCACATTTCAAATTTATCGCATCACACCGCGATCGATCGGGGACATAAAGTGAAGAAAGCAAAAAAAAAAATACAGACCGAACCTCCACAAGATTACAACATCGAAGCTCGAAAACTTTCTCCGCGAAGCAACCGGACCACGAACAAAATACACGTCACGAGCTAGTTTTGTTTTGTGAAAGAGTAGGTAGGAAGGAAGGGGTGGAAAGGAGGATCTTTGCGCGAGTAAGGCAGGGAAATGAAAAACGAGAAACACGGTTATACAACCTACCTACGTTTGGCAACCGGAGCCACAGATGAATCATCGTCATCGATGACCGCCCGGAGGCTTCGGCTTTTTTTTTGTTGAACTGAATGTTAGGATTGACTTTAGGAGAAGGGTCTAGATATTTTTAGTTGTTTATAAATCATTGAAAAGCACTAAGAAGGATTCAGATATAGCATTTTAAATCCATTTCTGATATAAAGGTATGACTTGAAAATTTGGAATTTGATTTAATATAAAAACGAATCAAACTTATATATTATGATTCAAAATCAGTTAGAACCAATTGATACTGGCTAGACAATACGATTGACTTTCAGGGTTTGACGCAAACTGTTATAGGATTTTAGGTTCAACCACATGGAAAAGTTTTAATCAGAGTATCACTCCGTCTAAAAATTGAACATAAATATGTATGTATTTTTTTCCTGATTTATTACTGATTTTCGAATGTCAACTTTTAAGTAGGCTTTCGGTTTGGCGGTTTATTTTTTTTAATTTTCCTTGTGTGATCTAGTACCAATATAAGACAAGCTCATTAAGATTTATTTGATACCAATCATTAAAATTTTAAAAAAAGTTATTTTACAAAACATCGCAACACTAGATGACATTTGAGGCCCTTAGAATTAGAAGGACATTTGTGCCAAAATCATTGATTTCGAGTTTAATTTATCAATCGATTCTTCTTATCTTAATCTACATCTGGTGCAAATTTCTGATTTTTTATTTTTTTTTACACTTTTTCGATTAAATGAAAACTTGAACTGAAAAAAAAATATGAAAAATCGAGCACTTGACAACTTTGAAGCGTGTTTTCTCGAAGATAGCATTTGTTCACTTACCTCCCTCTGATTCTAAAGGCCTCATTTATTAAATAAAATTATCCATGAAACTTTACTGTTTTTCAAAAAAAAAAAAACTCAAAATCGATAATCATTCAAATCAATTCAAATTTGGTTTGTTTGTTTGGAAATGCATACAAAAACAGTCGTGAAAATTTACCTGCCGCAGGTTCGAAATTTGTATGGCGATTCTATAAAATTCGATAATAAATTTAAAACAAACTGTAAAAACGAAAAAGATATGTTTTTTTAACAATTTCTAAGGAATTTGTTTAATAAATAGTATCGTAACATTGTTTAATATTATTTAAAGAATTTAATTGATTACTCAAGGAAATAGCATTTTGGAGCCTATGTTTTCAAAAATTTGGTAGATCAGGACAATCAGGACGCCAAACCTGATTTTAATCTTTTGTCAGATTTTGTCTGTCACGTCTAGTTTTGAGGATATGATGTTTACGAGTTAAAATGAAGTTGAAATGAGTTTTCAATGGAATAAATCTTTGAAAATTGATGAACAAACGAATCTGAATGAAATAGAAGAAAAAACGATTCTCAATATACTTTATTCATTCAAAAAAAAAATATATGTTGATGAAAATATTGAAAAATGATAAAAAAAAGTAAAAATTTAAATCCTACAGTTTTATAAAATTTGAAAACTATCATCACTTGTATAATTAACATTACTGAAGAAAGTAAAATAAATATTTCACTTAACAAATTTATTGAAACCTGCAAAACAATATGACGTTTGCTTTAAAATTTTTTTAAAATGTGGTTAAAAATTTAAAAAAGAATCGATTTCAAATATTTCTAAATTTTCTCCTAACTTTTTTACCCATCTTTATCAATTTTCATTTCTGATATTCTTTCTCCAAGAATATACATTTTCAACGATATGCCGAAAATCAATTTACAAAAATCAACTAACGGATAGAAACCTTCCATAACTTTTTTTCGCAGAGGTTGAAAGCACTTGCGGTCTTGAGGAAAGTTGATAATTGTTTTAAAAACTTCTACCTATTTTCCAATTATTTTTTTTTGAAAAATAAAAGCTGATTAAAAAAAACTAATAACATATTTGGAACTAGGGACTCAAAATCAATCATAATAAGTTATTAAATTCTTTGCATCTTGTTAAAATGTTAATTTTGTGGCCTTGTATAATTTATCAAAACCCTTTTGAATGTATAGTTGAGCATTGAGAAGAAAAAGCCAAAAAATTGATTAATGCTAAAATTGGTTTCTTGAAGATATTAGCATAAAATTATACACATACACGATTTTTTTTAAATAATTAAAAATAATTTAAAAAATTCTGAACTTATTCAGTTACACTTTTTACTACATACCCATTCTTGAGGTAGGGTTTTCGTGTGGTAAAATTTGAGTTTCGATACAAAAGATTTATTGAATTTCAACTCTAAACTTACAATAAAAAATAAGTTTTAGTTCGTAAAGGTCATGTGCTTAGTGTCGTAGAATGGAATGTCTTTGTCTCGGGAGGAGTTTAGTCCTAAATCACTGAAGCGAGTCAATTTTCTGACATGTTTGTTAACAAATATTTTTGAAAACCTTTTGGAATCAAAAAAAATCTGGTTACTATGATAAATTCATTTCTTGATCTGAAAATCTTTCTTGGAAAAAATCCTCAGGAAGGTGGATTAAACCCCGAAACCCTCTTCCCCGTTCGCACGGCCTTGCCATCAGTGTATGTAAGACAAACTTAGATCGAGTAGAGTGCATCATGCATTTCACATTTTGATCCTGCAGTGGTATTTTGTCATTTACAAAAATCACGACGCGAGCACTTTAAAAATCACACTGCACTTTACTTCAGGAATCAACTATCCTAAAAGGGGTAGGCCTAATAGGGAACGTTATCAACACAAACGGGAAAATTGTGCCTAGTCTTTTTCCACAGGTTTCATCATCATAAACCTGAGAAATCTTTAAAACCTTCAAAAAACATAAAAAAAATGATTCTGATTCATTATATTACATATGGCATAGACAACACGTTGGAATTTTGAACCGTTGAAGCTCACTTCTACATTAGGTAAAGGATGATTGAATGGCATTTTAGTTTAAATTCATAGAATTTAATACACTTCTCATTATATGTAAGGGAAGGGAGAGTACAGAAACGTTGTCCAGCAAACAGAAAACAGATTCATGTAAAGGGTGATACGGTCAAAATTTGGTCAATATCAACTTGACATATTTCTTTCAATTTTGCATTTAAAAAACCTGAACACCCCTCATTTTGAAGGTGCAAAATTTTGCACGCGCATCGCGAAAATCTGAGCTACTCGCACGCAAAGCTGGCAAAATCGCTAAAAGTTCCCAAATCAACCGTTACAAATGTAATAAAAGTGTTTGGGGAACGTTTGTCGACAAACAGGAAGTCTGGATCGGGGGAAATCGAAAACCGGAAGCCGCTGAGACGACAAAGAGAGTTGCCGGTAGTTTCAAGCGAAACCCTAACCTCTCTCTCCGAGATGCCGCAAATAAGCTGGGTGTATCGTCTACAACCGTGCATCGAGCCAAAAAACGAGCCGGACTATCGACTTGCAAGAAGGTAGTGACTCCAAATCGAGATGATAAACAAAATACGACGGCCAAAGCGCGATTCCGGAGGCTGTACACGACAATGCTCACGAAGTTTGACTGCGTGGTAATGGACGACGAAACCTACGTCAAAGCCGACTACAAGCAGCTTCCGGGATAGGAGTTTTATACGGCAAAAGGAAGGGAAAAGGTAGCAGATATTTTCAAGCACATGAAACTGTCAAAGTTCGCGAAGAAATATCTGGTTTGGCAAGCCATCTGTACCTGTGGCTTGAAAAGCAGCATTTTCTTAGCTTCCGGGATTGTCAACCAAGAAATTTAAATGAAAGAGTGTTTGAATAAACGTCTGCTGCCTTTCCTGAAAAAACACGGTTGTTCCGTACTGTTTTGGCCGGATTTAGCATCTTGCCATGGAGTGGTACGCCGCCAACAACGTGCAGGTGGTTCCCAAGGACAAAAACCCTCCCAACACGCCAGAGCTCCGCCCGATTGAGACATATTGGGCTATTGTCAAGCGGAACCTAAAGAAGACCAAAAAACTATTAAGGACGAGCAGCAGTTCAAGGCAAACTGGCTTTCTGTGGCAAAGAAGGTGGACAAGGTGGCTGTACAAAATCTGATGGCAGGGGTTTGGAAAAGCGGAAGCCTAACTGAATATTTTTCCTGAATTTTATACTAATTAAACTTGAAAAAGAAATTTAATTTGATTTTTTAAATAAACGATTTCACCGATTTACACGCGTTTTCCCTTGACCAAATTTTGACCGTATCACCCTTTATGACGGGAAGAATCTTCCGAATATTATTCACAACTGCAAGATTTAGGAGATTTGAGCTTACAATGAAATACAAGCAAGAATTCAAAACCGATTGAGACTCAAAACATTTGCTTCCGATATTTTAAACTTAAAACGATTCTGAACGACAGAAATATGAAATAGACGTATCTGGACCAGTATCTGCACATAACTCGAGACGTGCACTTTAAAAATCACACTGCACTTTATTTCGCTTTTTGAATTAACACTTTTTAAAAACAAATTCCATTTGGTATGCCTGTGTAGCTGTTGCTTATCCGTTCTAGCCCAGCTCAATTTCAAATTTTGTAAAAATAAAAGAAATAAAAAGAAAAATATAAATAACATCCACACAACTCTTTTCTCCGATCATCCAGAATTTTTCTAGCTTGGACGGAAGCCACATTGAGTACTATATTTTTTACATAGACTTTACTAGAAAATTCCTGAACATCTCATAGAATTCACCAAATCCGTCTATTCTTGGCGGATCACTTGATTTTCACATAAATTACCGCTACATACAAATATTCAAGAGAAAGCATTCTTCTTTGTCTTGTGATGGGATACGGAGAACTTCGACTTAGAATGAACATTTAACACCCAGTACCAAGATGGGAGTAGAACCAATGCCACCATTGCACCAGCGTTTATCGTCTTACCACGCTAGAGACTTACTACGAGATTTAAAAGTGTGATTGCGCTGAAAGGTATAATCCAACGGTTGCACAGCTTGTTTACGCCAATAATGTGCGAATCCTGTGCCAATTATGTGCGAATATCCACTTGCATGATTGGAGTAGATCCTGATCTGTGAATATGGGTACATTAGCTAACTTGGAAACCACTGAATGCGCTTGTGTTTTCTAGCAAAATTCAATCGAAACCATATGGAGAAAATGGACCTTAATAGAAATGGATGGCGATCACATCATCCTTAGTCAGGTGTCATATCTACACTTTGGTGGATCTCGATTGAAGCACCCAACCTCCAGTAGCAACAACCAACTGCGGTTACGTTACCAAAATGCTCTAACCTGGCTGCCAAGTAAGTGATCGGAGCACCCAAAGTGCAACGACGCCTTGTGGCCAAAACATACGTTTGTAGAAAGTGAAATTACCTACTTGGTACGAATCGGGTTGAAGTAAACAACCCAATCACCTCTTCACTCATTTTCACTCATTTTTCTTGGTTCAGAAGACCAGAAAGAAAGAAAAAGTTCAATCTCCTTGTATAGGACTCACTGTGTGTACCCACCATCATCGTCAAGCTTTGTAGGCACTTCGCTTTTAGGTGAGCTCTTGCCAGTCGAAGCTGGTGGGAGTATCATCAGATGTTCAGTTGCTTCGGATCTAAAAGAGTTGCTGGAAAAGCTGTCTATAGGTACTTTCACTGATGGAAATAATGATGGCAACAGGCAAATGTTGTTGATGTTGTTGTTACTGACTGGTATTGGCGATGATGATTATCACAAGAGCAAGAGAATAGTCAAGATGGTATTACGAGACGAGGTGGTTTGTTTCAATTTTTCCACAAAAGAAGACACCCGCCCACCGGCAGAGGGCACACAGCAACACCTTTGGCCCCATGATGGTCTATCATTCGAGGTTTTATTTTTATTTCATCTTTTTTTTACTAAGGTACCTATCTCTGAATAATGATGATGATGCTGTATGGTAGATGGCTATGCAATGTTTATTGTTGTCGGTTTTTTCTCTCACTTTGCTGTTCGTTGTTATATCGCAGTGAAAGTGATGAGTGTTTATTTGAATAGATTTTCTCATCGCTATATTTGGGCACCTTGATTAATACGTAATACCACAACCACCTCTAACTATTAGTGGCAGCAGATTAGGCGACACAATCCCTTTCGGTGCATCTGTGCCCCCGGATGGCTCCGAGGAAAGGTGCAATTGATGGGGGACTTTTTATGACCGAACCGCAGCGTTACGCAAAACTATTTTTTTATAAAGAGCCTGATAAAGTGCGAAAGCCTTATGATCTATCCATCAACAATTCAAATCTTTTCGGCCTGGGGATATAACTTCCTTTCATTTTTCCAATTTTTTAGGGAAAATCATTTTCCAAATAGTAGTTCATATTATGGAATTTCTCTTTATTAGTATTTCTATTTACAAAATAAACTTTTTTCCTTATTTCGCTCCAATATATTCAACAGTTTTAGAGACCTACACTGTTACTAAAAACCAAAAAAATAGTAGAATAGACGGTCAAACAGATAGCCAGACAGACAGTCAGACAGAAAGACAGACCGTCAATTTGACAATCAGGTCGAAAATCATACAGACTGTCAGGCAGGTAGTCGGTTAGACAGTAAGACAGCCTGTCAGATAGACTTGAATACTGACAATCAGACAGACTGTCAGGCAGACAGCCAGTCAGACATAGAATTAGACAGACAGTCAATTTGACAATCAGGCGGAAAATCAGACAGATTGTCAGTCAGATAGTCAGACAGGACAGTCGGTTAGATAATAAGACAGGCTGTCAGACAGACTTTAATACAGACAATCAGACAGACTTTAATACAGACAATCAGACAGACTGTCACACAAACATTCAGAGAGACAGCCAGACAGACAGTCAGACAGACAAACAGTGAGACAGACTGTCATACAGACTGTTAGACAGGCAGTCAGACAGACAGTCAGACAGACAGTCAGACAGACAGTCAAACAGACAGTCAGACAAATAGTCAGACATGCAGTCAGACAGACAGTCAAACAGGCAGTCAGACAGACAGTCAGACAGACAGTCAGACAGACAGTCAGACAGACAGTCAGACAGACAGTCAGACAGACAGTCAGACAGACAGTCAGACAGACAGTCAGACAGACAGTCAGACAGAAAGTCAGACAGACGGTCAGACAGACAGTCAGACAGACAGTCAGACAGACAGTCAGACAGACAGTCAGACAGACAGTCAGACAAACAGTCAGACAGACAGTCAGACAGACAGTTAGACAGACAGGCAGACAGACAGTCAGACAGACAGTCAGACAGACAGTCAGACAGACAGTCAGACAGACAGTCAGACAGACAGTCAGACAGACAGTCAGACAGACAGTCAGACAGACAGTCAGACAGACAGTCAGACAGATAGTCAGACAGACTGTCAGACAGACTGTCAGACATACAGTCAGACAGACAGTCAGACAGATAGTCAGACAGACAGTCAGACAGACAGTCAGACAGACAGTCAGACAGACAGTCAGACAGACAGTTAGACAGACAGTCAGACAGACTGTCAGACAGACAGTCAGACAGACAGTCAGACAGACAGTCAGACAGACAGTCAAACAGACAGTCAGACAAACAGTCAGACAGACAGTCAGACAGACAGTTAGACAGACAGTCGGACAGACAGTCAAACAGACAGTCAGACAAACAGTCAGACAGACAGTTAGACAGACAGTCAGACAGTCAGAGAAACAGTCAAACAGACAGTCAGACAGACAGCCAGAATGACAGTCAGACAGACAGTCAGACAGAAAGTCAGGCAGACAGTCAGACAGACAGTTAGACAGAGAGTCAGTCAGGCAGTCAGACAGACAGTCCGACTGACAGTCAGACAGACAGTCAGACAGTCATAGAGACAGTCAGACAGACTTTCAGAGAGACAGTCAAACAGACAGTCAAACAGACAGTCAGACAGACAGTCAGACAGACAGTCAGACAGACAGTCAGACAGACAGTCAGACAGACGGTCAGACAGACAGTCAGACAGACAGTCAGACAGACAGTCAGACAGACAGTCAGACAGACAGTCAGACAGACAGTCAGACAGACAGTCAGACAGACAGTCAGACAGACAGTCGGACAAACAGTCAGACAGACAGTCAGACAGACAGTCAGACAGACAGTCAGACAGACAGTCAGACAGACAGTCAGACAGACAGTCAGACAGGCAGTCAGACAGACAGTCAGACAGACAGTCAGACAGACAGTCAGACAGTCAGACTGTCAGACATACAGTCAGACAGACAGTCAGACAAACAGTTGGACAAACAGTCGGACAAACAGTCAGACAGACAGTCAGACAGTCAGACAGACAGTCAGACAGACAGTCAGACAGACAGTCAGACAGACAGTCAGACAGACAGTCAGACAGACAGTCAGACAGACAGTCAGACAGACAGTCAGACAGACAGTTAGACAGACAGTCAGACAGACAGTCAGACAGACAGTCAGACAGACAGTCAGACAGACAGTCAGACAGACAGTCAGACAGACAGTCAGACAGACAGTCAGACAGACAGTCAGACAGACAGTCAGACAGACAGTCAGACAGACAGTCAGACAGACAGTCAGACAGACAGTCAGACAAACAGTTGGACAAACAGTCGGACAAACAGTCAAACAGACAGTCAGACAGACAGTCAGACAGACAGTCAGACAGTCAGACAGACAGTCAGACAGACAGTCAGACAGACAGTCAGACAGACAGTCAGACAGACAGTCAGACAGACAGTTAGACAGACAGCCAGACAGACAGTCAGACAGACAGACAGTCAGACAGACAGTCAGACAGACAGTCAGACAGACAGTCAGACAGACAGTCAGACAGACAGTCAGACAGACAGTCAGACAGACAGTCAGACAGACAGTCAGACAGACAGTCAGACAGACAGTCAGACAGACAGTCAGACAGACAGTCAGACAGACAGTCAGACAGACAGTCAGACAGACAGTCAGACAGACAGTCAGACAGACAGTCAGACAGACAGTCAGACAGACAGTCAGACAGACAGTCAGACAGACAGTCAGACAGACAGTCAGACAGACAGTCAGACAGACAGTCAGACAGACAGTCAGACAGACAGACAGTCAGACAGACAGTCAGACAGACAGTCAGACATACAGTCAGACAGACAGTCAGACAGACAGTCAGACAGACAGTCAGACAGTCAGACAGACAGTCAGACAGACAGTCAGACAGACAGTCAGACAGACAGTCAGACAGACAGTCAGACAGACAGTCAGATAGACAGTCAGACAGACAGTCAGACAGACAGTCAGACAGACAGTCAGACAGACAGTCAGACAGACAGTCAGACAGACAGTCAGACAGACAGTCAGACAGACAGTCAGACAGACAGTCAGACAGACAGTCAGACAGACAGTCAGACAGACAGTCAGACAGACAGTCAGACAGACAGTCAGACAGACAGTCAGACAGACAGTCAGACAGACAGTCAGACAGACAGTCAGACAGACAGTCAGACAGACAGTCAGACAGACAGTCAGACAGACAGTCAGACAGACAGTCAGACAGACAGTCAGACAGACAGTCAGACAGACAGTCAGACAGACAGTCAGACAGACAGTCATACAGACAGTCAGACAGACAGTCAGACAGACAGTCAGACAGACAGTCAGACAGACAGTCAGACAGACAGTCAGACAGACAGTCAGACAGACAGACAGTCAGACAGACAGTCAGACAGACAGTCAGACAGACAGTCAGACAGTCAGACAGACAGTCAGGCAGGCTGTCAGACAATCAGACAGACAGTTTGACAGACAGTCAGACAGACAGTCAGACAGACAGTCAGACAGACAGTTAGACAGACAGTGACAATTAGATTATCAGTATGATTTCCAGTTTGATTTTCCATGATACTTTAAATCTGCTGTCAGTGAGACCACCAGCTATTAGTTAGGCTGTCAGTGCTTATTATTGCAAAGAGTTTTGATTGATTCAACTTCATGTTTTTACCGTGGATCAATTTTGTTTCGAAAAGAAATGGTCATGGTATTCAGTTCTGTGATCCAAACGATACCTCTAACACCTTGATTGAGACCTTTTAGACACTCAACATTGCATAACAGCACCCTCATCACATAATGAAGGCGCATGCCCGACGCCTAACAAGAGACAGAAAAAGAGGGATCCATTAATTCGCTAAACCCTCATTATTAGATAATTCATTGCTTCCTTCCTGTCCTACGGTGGATAGTGGTGAGTGATTGGTGTTTGGTCATACAATTCGGTGTAACTCTATCGCGGAGGGGCCAAGCTTCGGATCACGAATCCGGCACCAAGAGTAGACCCAATGGTCACCACTTTTCAGCGCCACACGTTTCAATTGGCTTTTTTTCTATGAATTTATCTCGCGTGGCTTTCGTTGGTTGGGGAAAACTATCACAAAATCGCGAATCAAAAAACATATGGCATGCACAATTTTTAAATTAATCTTAATCGTCGAGCAACAAATTTTAGCTCAAAAATCTCATTGTAGTTGCTTAAAATCCTACGGGATCTTAAGAAATTGGAAGTATTACATCATTATTGGATCGACACGTCTCAACATGATGCAGCTAGTGATCCTCATTTCGGAAGTGGTTCGACCTTAATCAGCAACTCGTCCAGACCGGGGCCTTCATCGACGTCGTTGTTGTCGTCGTCTTTATCGTCATCGTTTCACCATCAGAGCACCGTCGTCGTCGTCATCATCGTTATTCGAAAGTGAAAGTGAAAGTTTTTTCGTGGTCCTCGTAGGCTTCACCAACGATCGATGTTGTAATCCGAACCACCCAAGCCTAAGTGGTTGTCTCATTTCTGTTGGTGCTCTTTGACGGAACTCTTCGTAATAGGATGTGGTCGGAAATTTCTTGTTTTCAACATGCTCTGCCGTCAAATACCCTAAGGAAATTTAAATTCTGAATTTATACATCGCTTCTTTTTTTCTTCTCATTCAAGTTATTATTCTCTTCTACCCTATCTATCACAGCTTATCTAAAATCAATACCATCGCTCAATTCAAATCGAGTCGCATCGGATTTAAACTCAACGATTTCCTCGATCACAGATCTTTAGGCTCCAATCTTTGTCAATGACTACCTAGTTGATGGCGACATCTGACTGGACGCTGCCGGAATAAAATCGGTACTACACAACAGTGCAAAATGATCGGTGCTCCTGCTCTCCTCGATCAGCTATAAATCTTTTATTCAAACTATGCAAATCCGTTCCCCCAGAAGGGTACTTCCCTTAGAAGGAAACAAGCCATTTCGAGAACACTTTACTTCACGCCATATATTCGACGCGTCCATCCATGAATATTTTTTGTTCGGATAATCGGATAGGTGATTTCGCATAAATGTTCCTACGTTTGACAAAATTCAGGAAAAAAAACTTACAATTTTGTCATCAAATTGATATTTGAGTTTTAACCTAACTTTTATTGAAATCATTCAAGCTTGAAACTTCAGCTGAATGGAGACATTCAAACCGATGTTCTAAAGACAGCACCATTAGTGCCCAACCAAAAAAAACTCTAGGAAGGAACTAAAGCCGTCCCATTGATCAATTTTCGACCGACCGGAACAGGTCAATTTGAAGCTTTGGTAAACTCGATCGATCGATAAAATCATCCTTGAGACATCAACGGGTGCATCCTGTTGCAAACCAAAACCAATTGCCCCAAACCCAGTTGTGTTTTGTTTTTTATCGATTTCGAGTCTGCTTAAAATCTGAAAATTATAGTCCTTATTCGTCGGCTCTGTGTAGTTTCCAAAGTTGGCAAATTCACGAGTCTGTCTCTAAGGGTTTCGTTTCATTTTAATGTGTTTTTTTTTTATTCAGAATGATTGTAGGGTTCCATTCCTTCTGGGCTCAATGCGAACTGCAGAAAAATGTACGATTGGTATCGATAGCTTCGTTCAAAATTGAATTACCTCCAGTCGAAATGCCGTTGAATAATAACATAAACTCGAAATTTTAGCAATTATCCTGTCGTTTTAAATATCTCGAATAAATAAATCAGACAAATTGACAGTTGGCATGTTTCTAAGTGAAAACATTGAAAAAATTTGAAACAAAAATCAACTTTTAATAGAGAAGGTTGATGAACGCAAGAACGATAAAATGATTTTGAAAATTTAATCATACAAGATATACCTAAATATTTGAAAGCAGAACAGTTGAAGATCAAAGAAAATTTTCAAGAGAAAAAAGAACAATGGATAAAAACTTAAACTAATTCTAAAAATTAAAAACTAAAAAAATATTGAGAGAAATATATGTTTTTTTAAGTGAATCATAAATAAAACCAATTAAAATTTTAGCAATTTGAAATGAAAAATGAAAAAAAAAAAAATCATAAAAAAGTAAAAGATTAATAAAACAAAAAAGTTAATTTAAAATGTATATATAATTTGAAAAAATATTAAAATTAAAAACAATAAAAAATAGAAAACATAGAAAAAAACACGAGTGAAAAATAAAAAAAAAAACAACCATAGAAAAAACATGAACAGAAAAAAAGAAACAAATTAAAAAAAATAAATCTGAAAAAAAACAAAAATAAAAAAAAACACAATTTGAAAAAAAAAACAAAAAAATTAAAAAAAAAAAGCAATAAAAAATTTAAAAAAACATAAAATAAATAAAAAAAACTAAAATTTACAAAATACAAAAAAAAAGAAAAAAAGAAAGTAAAAAGAAAAAAAATAGAAAAGAAAAAAAAATAAAATAGAAAAAATAAAAAAAATAAAAAAAAGGAAACGAAAACAAAAATTAAAAAAAAAAACAAAAACTAAAAATAAAAAAAAACAAAACTGAATTAAAAACAAAAACAAAAAATTAATCATAAAAACAAAATATTAAAAAAATAAATTTAAAAAAATAAATAGAATAAAGCAAAAAACGTTAAAAAGAAAATTAAATAAAAAAAAACGAAAATGAATAATAAAAATTAAACAAAAAATTTAAAAATAAATCAAAGTTAAAAATCTAACAAAACAAAAAATCGAAACATATCAAAAATACTAAAAAATAGACATAAAATCAACTAAAATGTAAAAACTAAACAAAATTAAAATTAACATTCAATAAAATAGATTATTAAATACATAAGTAAAATAAGAAAAAAATAAATAAAAAAAACATGATAACAAATTAACAAAGATTAAAAAATTATTTTAAAACACACAGATATTAAAAAAAAAGATAAAGATAAAAATTAACATAAAAAAAGATAAAAAAATAAAGGAAAAAAAAGATTAAAAAGTTATATATAAAAAAAATAATAATAATTATAAAAAAATTTAAACAAAGACAAATAATGAAAAAAATAAAAAAAAATAAATAAAAAATGAAAACAAAAAAAGAAAAGAAAAACAAATTTAAAATTTAAAAAATTCATATAAAAATAACGAAAAAAAACTAACAAAAAAAAATTAAATGAAAAAACACCATAACTATTCAAGTACAGAAAAAATATCTTAAAAAAACTTAAAATTAAAAAAAATAGAAAAATAAACATATAAAAAAAACAAATTAGAAACATTTCGAAAACAAGAAAAGCATTAAAGTAGAGAAAAATGAACGATTATTGAATTTAAATAAAATAAAATAACATGAAAATAAAAAAAAAAACAAAGAAAAATAAAAAAAAATATGAAAAATATATGAAAATAAAAAAAAGTTATAAAAAAATAAAAAAATACACAATAATAATATTAAAAAAATTAATAAATAAAAAAATTTAAAAAACTGAAAAACAATTATTAAAAAAAACATAAAAATTTAAAAAAATTAAAAGGCATAAACACATTATAAACATAATATTCAAAAAATTAAAACCAAAAAACATTTATAATTTAAAAACACAAAATTGAAAAAAAAGACAAAAGAATAAAAATAAAAAAAAAATATTAAAAATAATAAAAAAAAACAAACATGAGAATAAAAGATTTTAAAAATTTTAAAAATATAAATAATCAAAAATAAAATAACAGTAAAATACTTAAATACAAAAAATTAAAAAAATCTAAAAATCAAAAACAAGGAAAATACCAAAAGAAATTAAAAACAAAAAAAAATATTGGAAAATGACAAATAAAGAATCAGATATAGCTAAAAGAATAAAAATTAAATAAAAAATTAAATAAAAACAAAAAATTTAAAAAAACCATAGAATTGAAAAAAAAAGAAAAATAAAAAAAACAAAATTTAAATCTTTTTGTTTTTTTTTATTTTCTTTTTTTTCAATTTTATGGTTTTTTTAAATCTATTGTTTATGTTTAATTATTTATTTTTATTAAAATTTAAAAACAAAAAAAAAAAACAAAAAAATATACAAAAAAGAAAAATTAAATGAAAAAAAAAACAAAAATCAAAAAGAAAAAAATGAAAAAAATCAAAGATAAAAGATTCAGATACGGACAAATTACAAAAATTTAAATATTTATAATAAATAAAAAATATAAAAATACGCAAAAACAAAAAAAAATAAATAAAAATCGAAAAGAATTAAGAAAAAAAATCAATATGAAAAAGTTAAAAAAAAGACAAACATTAATAAAAACCTAAAAAACTTGAACCAGTACTAATGAAAACAATAAATTGAACAAAACATTGAAAACAATAAATTTTTAACATGAAAGTTTTTTTTTGAAAAACCTGCAAACCTTCAAAACATACAAAAATTAATGAACTTGAAAATATAAAAATTAAAACAAAACATAGGAAAAATAATTGAAAACATGAAATATTATTCAAAAACATGACCAAATATCAAATAGTTTTATTTTTTTTTTTAAACAATAAAAAGAAGATTTCTTCAACATCTTTAAATTTCCTTCTCACTTTTGCATCCATCTTTATCAATTTTCAATTCTGACATTCTTTCTCCAAGAATATATATTTCGCCGATATGCCGAAAATAAATTTAACACCATTTTAAAATCAACTGTGTTATTTTGTTGATATTGTCGACACATAAAGATTTTTTATAGTAAAAACCATTGAAAAATAATTTATCATTGTAGTTATTTGTAATATTCTCGCATACTAAATTCAACTTTTTAATTTTGAATTTAATTACATATTTTAATTAATTAAAAATTGAATAGTTTGGGAAACTTAGCTACGAAGTTATGAGAAACATCACTTTTGGATGAATTAAAAAAGAATAGAAAATATAAATAGAAACTTAACAGAATTAGACAAAAATATGAAAGTTGATAAAAAAAACAAATTGTTTTTGCACAGCGAGTCTAAAAATACGGCCAACCGGATCATGGATAATCGATTTCGACCTGTAAATAAAAATGGGTTGAGAATGTCAAAAGAAACATTTTTTAGCATGAAGAAAAAATTTAAAAAAAGTTTTTAATATTGAGTAATCTTAAAATTTATCAATTTGTCCTGGAAAACATTAAAATTCCTTTTTAAATTCTAATATTTCTACAAAAAATTATATGAATGAAAAAAAAATAAAAAATATTTGAAATATTATTTCTTTGAAAATAAAAGTAAATGATATAGAAAGCGGGAAAAAGTAAATTCTATAAGTTTTTTTTTGTGTTTTAAAAAATTGATTTTAAAGAATTTAAATCAAGGGCGAATAAAAAACATTAGATATTTTAAATAAAATATATTGGAAAATTTACTTGAAGAAGACAAAATTCTTTGATAAAAGTGATTGGAAACTCAACAAACAAAAAACAAAAAAAAGGGTTCATATGGAAAAATTCAACAAAAGACCATAAATAGTACATACTGACATAACTTAAAGTGAGTCGGTAGTACTTTTTGGGTGTACTGAAAAAAAATCTTCATTCAAGTTATGAAAATTCAAATTAAAGTTATGTTAAATTAAAAAATGTTTAAAAAATCCTATGCTTTCATGATTAATCTTTTCAATTTATCAGTGTTTTTTTTTCAATATTCAAATAACATGTTTATTTTTCGTCTTTTGCAGGTATGTTCCCGTTTAAGGTTTACGAATCATCCAGCAAGGTTTTGTGATCGTTGAGGTAAGGATACTTTGAATTCAGTTACTTCAAATAGCAGCACAAAAACAATAGTTGAGAGTTTGAATTCTACCAAAGTTGCATAAAAAAATGAAAATACTATGTGGTTTTTCCAATCCAAGAAACGACTTCACTTCAATCATTGGACCGTATGGACCTCTCGGTCATTGAGCATGATTGATTGACATAATCACTCAATTTTGTACACGGTATTGATTCTGTTGCGGATAGTTTTTTTTTCCAAAGATTAATTTTAAAGATATAAGTTGAACCTTTCAAAAAGTGAACTACCCTTCATGAGTGCAGTTAGATCACTTTTAGAAAATAAGTTGTCAGATCGCAAATTAACACGACTGCACTAATTAGTCGTTCATAAATAGCTTCAAATTGCTGATCGTTTTTTTCTTGCTTTCATAGTTCAAGTTTCCTCGTTATGGGCTATAGCTTTGACAATGGCTGAATCTCTTGTTCGAACATTGTTGCAGCAGGTGAACAAACCTATTACTTGGCGATAGCCAACAGTTCGCGCAAAAAATGGAAGATCAAACTTTTCAAAAGTGCAACAATGAAGCGATGCGAAAAATTTGCAATTTGTCCAGCGTCGTTGTGGGCGTGTTGTTGAGAGATTCCAAGTTAACAATTTGAACAAAAACTGGGAAAAAAATGTAATCATGAAAACCTCCCAAAAAGTCCAGCCTTTTTCCGGCCGCCGAGAAAGAGAATGTTTCGCAATTTGTCATCGCGATTCTCCTTTCGCGTGTCGTCTTCGGCGATGTGAATTTGGATGCCCGCTGAGACCGTTAATTCATGTGCGAATTTTTGAGGAAATCGAAAGTTCTCTGCATTATTTTTTTTTCTATTTTCTCAAACTTCGCTCTAAACGAAGCGGGAATGCTTTGCAAATAAGCGATGCAAGATATTCGATTTAAAAGGCATTTCAAACTTTCCGATTACTAAAATTACTGGCCAACTTTTCTCCTCACTCGACGCAATCATCGTAATCGGTAAAACATACACGAGCCTCATTGGAAATTGGCAAACCATCTGCTTTTGGCGGTCGTTCGGCCAAGAGGAGATGTTCAATCTGCACAGTCATATTAAGTGTACATTTTTGCACTTTGTAGAGGTGCAGAGGGCTATAAAAGGATGAATCTTCCATCGGTTGAAAGCCCTCCCTCAAGTGGATGGTGAACAACTTCGCGAATAAACTTTAATTGAAAAAAATAGACAACGTAAAGTAAAAAAAAACAGTAGAAACCCATCTCGGATGTCGCCGGTTCCATTTGGCTTGAATGGATGGACAGGCAGACGGAATCCATCAACGAATCATCATCAGTGAAAGTGATACTTGTTAGCGGAGCGAAAAATTATCTTCGTGCTTTTTTTTTGGGAAAGGCAGACACCCAATAAGTCTACCCCGATTAAGCTGCTTTGCGCAGAAAATAACAGCTGCAGGCACGTGGTCAGATGAAAAAAATCCTGGGGTGGTAAAATACTTTAAGGGTAAAAGATTGTGAATAGCTTTGAAGTTGTTGTAAGACGTTCGAAAATATGAGGGTTCCCCGCTCATGAGAAAGTTTGTGCCAAAATCATAACCCAATGTTCATTATTCCAAATACATTTTTATCTGACCCGTAAATAAAATTCATTTCTTAAACTTTCGAACAGAAATTACCAACTTATTTATCACGAGCGGAAGTCTCAATTCGTTTTTTATTAATTTTACGTTTGTTTTGATCACAGGACTTTAAATCTTGCAGGATGTAAACAATGCACTATGAACTAAATGCACCCAAATTTCCATTAAATTCTACCCAATGGTTAAAAAATAGAGCAATTTCATAGTGTGGCAATTTCATCGTGGACACCCTTTAGGAATGTCTTAATTCGCTGCTCGACATTTTTTGTACTAACAGAAGTCTCAATCCGCTATTATAACTTTTTACGAAAAGAAGTTTTTTTTTCAACCTACAGGAGTCACACCTCCTAACTTCATTATTTTCCAATTCAAAAGCAGAAATTTCGAATTTTGTTCCAATTTTTCACTAACAGTGAAAAACTTCTTTGGTATTCATCATTTTCATCATACAGAAGTCTCCAGCTGTTTTCTTTTTATTGAGCTTGTGTTTTTTACTTTCTTGATACAGAAGTCTCAATCCGATTTGATCACTTTCAACTAGCCCATAGACTTCGACACTCGACCAATATAACTTTCATACGCCAGTTAGTCTCCTGTAGTAGAATTTTTCTCGCATGTTTTCAACATAAATTATCATCTTCTCTATTCCCTGCAATTTAAACTTACACAGTTAGATTCAAATCTCCTCAAAAAAGTTTCGCTGACTGAATGTTTGAGCCAAAACCCTTCTCTGAGCACAGTTCACCAAACTGAAATTCAGTTTACCGGACTAAAATTCGAAATATGAAATTGATTGACCATCGAAAAAACGTATGGATTTCCGTCTCGAATCTCGATCCAATGAATTATTATTTTAGAAACATTAAAAAGTTGATATGAATGAGTCCTCTATCTGTCGTCGGATTCAAAATTTGAATCCAGGAATCAATTGTCCGTTTTGTAAAACACCCATGAATGAGTTTTCGTCCGGAACTCATATATACACTGTCGGCCAAAAGTTTGGGATCACCCCTTCAAACACATGAAAATTTTAATCGGCCATATCTTATGACATATCGCAATTCTTTAGATCTCATTCGAGAGATCGTGAACTAAATCATCTTTGTATGTTATTGACAAAAAGTGTATGTTAAGTTTACATTACTTAAACTAAGCTTAAAGTTGCGACATTTTCCAAAAACTGCACTTAAAATTCAAACCCGATCATCTCAGCGTGGAGTAGACACATTTTCAAAATTCTAATTTCAACCGAATCCTTTTTTTTATACTTATCAAAACACATTTGTTTAATTTTGTGCAAAAAAAAATTTATTTCAGTTACCGTCCAAAAATTTGGTATCACCCCGCAGGTGTAACGACCAAAAGTTTGGGATCAGTCTTCTAAAACATGCTTTTTATTTCACGCGTTACGCGTTATCAAACAACATATTGTCTATCTGGTAAGCTCATTTGGAAGCTAATGAGTTGAACTTGCTTTATGGATGTTTAGTTTAAATATTTTTGTAGAATAACTTCATAAATCTTAAGTTAAAGTTTGATCATTTGTGATAAATTTCACCAAATAGTCCGACCGTTATAAAAACATGCAAATTTGTTTTGATCATAACTTAGTTGCTTACAAGTCATTGCAGATCGGATTGGCTTTTTGGGCGCTAATAAATTGCACTGGGGCCGGGGAAGGTTCCTATTATGGTTTGAGACCCCTCCCTCTCACAGGAAATCGAAAATGGGGTTCTCAAACAAAAGACAGGTGTTTGCATAACTCAAGAACCGATCAAGCAAATGCTACCGAATTTGGCGTGGGAGGGTATATGGGTACGAAAAACATTTTTATGATTATTGGAGACCATTCCTCCGAGGTTATAGGAAGAAAAAAGGGGGCCACTTTACAATTTCTTACATAACTCAAAAACTAATCCAGAAAATGGAACCAAATTTTGTATGGGATTTTATTAGGGTATGATAAATGATTCCCTAATTTTTTGGTATCTCTTTTACCCTTCCAGTGGAGAGATAGAAAGTGGTAGCAGGTGCTCCTGTACAGTTTTTTACATTACTCGAAAACTATTTAGGCAGGTGGAACTCGAGGAATATTTTTATGATAATTCGAGATCCTTCTATTCTTCCTTGAGAAGATAGGAAGGGAGGCTTCTTTAAAAAAATTTAGCGCAACTCGAAAACATTTCTAAGAAATGGAGAATTGGAAAAGGATAAGGGCACGAAAAATTATTCTATTATTATATGAGACCACCCTTGAGTACATGGGAAAGTGGGAGCAACCCAAATACAATTTTGTTGACATAACTTGAAAATTACTCAAGCAAATGAAATAAAATTGGGCATTGGAAGGTATTTGGGCACCAGATATGTTTCTGTGATTGTTATAAACCCTGAGGGAGGGTAAGGATGGGTTTCCTATCATTTTTTTTGTCTCGCTTAAGAACTTATCAACCAATAGAACCAACTTTGATATGAAAAGGTTTTTGGGAACGAAAAAATGGGTATGGATATTAGAAACGCCTACCTCCTTCAAGAAGTGGAGAATGGGAAGGAGAAAAGAGGTGGGGCTATACAGCTTTTTTAGCATAAATCTAGCACTTTTCAAAAAATGGGCCAGCATTTATAAAAAAGATTGTTTGCGTACGAATAATTTGAGAACCTCCTTTTTCATGGAGGGGTAACAAAGGAATCATTTTTTTTTTTGATATTTTATTTGGTATAACTCGAAAACATATCAAACAAATAGTGCTAAATGCGGCATGTGACGTTATTTAGATAATAAAAATAATTCTATGGAAGTTCGTGTGCCGGTCCCTACTGTGAAAGAGGGAGTGGGTGGAAAATCCATACTAACAAAACATAAATTTTGGCATGATTGAAGAACTCATGAAACTTACAAAAACGCAGTAAAACCAATAAAACTTTCAGAACTTGGAAAACAAATTTAAAAATTAAGTTTCACAAAAAAGATGAAATTATCCCTAGCTTCACTTCTCATTTTAAAATAATTGTTTCTGATGAATGCTGAAATTGATCAATTTGATACCTACAAACAAATTTAAATATTTTTTTCAAATTTCAGCTAGTACAAAAAAAATATTGCAAATACAATAAACTGTTAATATGGACGATCTCTGTTTCTGTCGTCTAAAAAATAAGTTTAAAATCAGGAATCGATTTCTCGTCCTGTGAAAGTCTCGTGTTTGAATTTTTGCCGCGATGTTATGCCTAATAACGTAATTATTGCAAAAATGTTGAAAAATTATTATTGACGACCTCTTTTATAGTCACCTTGTCAATATTTGACACCTGAAATCATCTGTGCTGTCAACCTGCCATTGAAAATTTTCATTACAATCCGATGCATAACCAAGACAAGATCGCAAAAACAGCGAAAAACTCCTGACCCAAAATTTAACACCTGAAAGAAATAAAGTGTCCCTTAAAACTTCTACCTTTTATACCTGGAATAGATTGCTCATTCCTCAAACCACTCATGTGCAAATTTTCATTACAATCCGATATATCACACCCTTACCGCTTAAAAATCAGAGGGAATTTCACAAAATCAACCATTGTCATTGTAAAAATCTATTTTTTTTTCGCATTTGGAGCTTTACGGTCAAGAATGCCAGCCTGCCAAACTCCAGGTCTATACCTAAAGGAACATCTCATGTAACCCATCTTGTAGGAAAAACGCTCAGACTTAAAATCGGTGCTGATAAAGTCTAGAACAGTGGTTTTCCAAGTTTCTCCACTCAGCGCCCCCTTTCGCTGAATTTCGGAGCTCCTCGCCCCCCTAAGTAAATTTTGTGAATATTTAGCCATCATCCATTGAAATTTTCGGAAAACAAGTAAACATCTGAAGATTTTATGACACTGTGTGTGTGGAATAAGGCTAAAAATTCACTCAAATTTTATGAATCATCGATTCGATTTCAAGAGAATTAAAAAATAAAGAAATTTGTTAAGTTAAAAACCAAACAGTGCATCTTATAAAGTCAATCTTTATTTAATTCAAACATTTTTACAAGTTTCAATACATATGAGGCCCCTGGAGCCAAAGGTGTGTAAGTGCATAAAAGCTAATTTCAAGAAAGCATGCTTTAAAGTTGTTGCGTTTGGTCATTTTTCATACATTTTTTAAAGTTTATATTTTTCTTTAGAACGTTAAAATATGTACATAAATAAAATTCTTAAAATCTGAAATATTCACCAAATGTAGTTTGAAATATAAAGAATCTTTTTGAATTATTAACTAAAAATCGACTATTTTTTCACTTTGGCTCTGGGACCCCATATTTGTAAAAAGACCTAAAACCAACTGGTTACACTAAATTTAAATTAAATTACAGAAAACGGTTTAAAATTCTTGTAAAACTGAGCAATTATATCTTGTTCAAGTATTCACAATTTTGTTATTGTAATGAATAAGTATTGATTCTAGTTATTTTATTGATAATCACATGATGTAGAGGTGAACAAGTGAAAAAATCATTAATTTCGAGTGACTTACGCCAAACGATTCTTCGTATCTGATCTTTAATCAGTATAAAATTTAGATTTTTTTCTAAAATGTTTTCTTCATATTTTTTGATGGAATAAAAACTGTGACCACCTGTAGTTTTCCGAAAATTATAATATAAGGCTCTCAGAGACAAAAGGGTATAATTGCATTGCTTTAATTTAAAGCTGTTTTCCGGAAAAAACGCTCTAAAGTTTTCGGAATTTTGTAGTTTTCGTAAGATCAAAAAAGTATAGAAATAAAATTCTAAAAATCTCAAAAATACATCACATAACTATTTGACGATTTTTACGCTTATACCCCTTTGGCTTCAAACGCCTTAGTTAAAAACGAACAATACAGGGTAACACAAATATTTCTACAAAGCTCAGCTGAAATTCCACGCAATTAATATAATATCAACATTATTTTTAAAGCGACAATGAATTGAAGATAAAATAAAATTCAAATATGAAACAAAAATCAACTAAAACCTTTATTTGGTGAAGAAAGAAAAATACTTAATAAACTCGAATTTCAGATTTTCTTTGATTTTTACAATTTTGGGTGTTAAACGAAAAAAAATTTTTATTTATTTTTAAAATCTTACTGAAGATTTATACAACGATCAGTTTTGGTATTTTGTCTTCAGCCTAATTGAAACGTTTAGTTTGTTCTCGATTAACCACTTTATAAACTTTGAACTATCATTTGAATTTTAAGTTGTTTCCAAATTTTAGCTAAGCAGACATCAATATAACCACAACGCCCATCTGAGTCCTTCCAACGCCTCCCAAAATTCAAAAATCCCCTCATCGCCCCTGGGGGCGGTAGGGCCTACTTTGAAAACCACTAGTCTAGAACGATTATTAGGGGGAAGTCGTCTATGGCCGGACAACATAGATTTTTCGAAAACACAATATCCTAATAATGTTTAAACGCCATGAAAATAAAGTAAATAGTAGCCTGATATGGTGTTAGAAATATGGTAATCCAATCTGAAAAAGTAAACCAATGATAGGCATCTAAAGCTTTTGTCTAGTAGTATGGAGAGGATCGCCTAAACTTAGCATTTGTATTTTGGTTGTAAGTTTTTTCGGCTTGTAAAATTTGAACTGCACATGAACGACATCGTTGATTGATTATCTTTCGACTACAGTAGATATAAGATAATAAAACGGAAGTTCAAACGAAATATTAGGAAAATTGAAAAAAATGCGATTTGTCTATGACCGGACAAGAAATATAAAAAATTATAGATAATTTCAACTTGAAACTTTCATTTTTTCATCTCTATAGCACCCTCAAATGGTTAGCAGAAGATAAGGATTCAATAACGAAACTATTTTGGTCCTCTGAGAAACTTAAGATTTTGCTGTCCAGTCATAGACAATTTTTCTCTAGTTTTTCGAAACAAATATATCATTCTGGTTTGTCAAAAAAACTTTTATGACTGGCTTCATAGAATGTTCAGTATTGGAAAACACATACTCACAAGACCTGTGCAAGTGATTTCAGTCATTTTGCTACGTTTTTGTGCCATTGGTGACAACTTTGGTGAAGTAATTCGAAGTGTCCGGCCATAGACAACACTTTTGTAAATGAGTGAAAACTAACATGAAATGATTTCTCTTACCACATGAATATGTTGTAATTTTTTTTTTCTAATATAGTTAAGTGATCATAATATTGATACTCTTCAAATCAGTAGAGGAACCAATATTTACAAAAATCTAATTTTGAAGTTATTGCTTAAAAACCTTAAGTGTCCGGTAGTAGACGACTTCCACCTACGGAAGAAGCGCAAACGAGCATCGTCGAAGGCAACTGACTGAAGTAATGTATTGAGGTCATAGGAGGAATTTTTTTTACAAAGTACGGGGTCTTTATTATCACCCTGTATATTAGACCATGGCCGTAGGAACGGGGGGGGTTTTGGGGGTTAAACCCCCCCCATGAGGATCCAAAAAAGCATGCGAGGTATTCTACTCTTCACACCAAATTTTAAATTCAGAACCAAATTATAATAATAGAGTAAGGTGAATCAAGATTATCAATCTCGAATAAAAACTAATGCCGAGACCTCAAAAATCCATCCCACTTTTTCAAAATTTTCTTACTTGTTCATATAAATTCAGGTCTGAATATTAAATTTTAAATTAAATTAAACCCATTTCGTAGGTTCTGATTCCATAATTCCCATAACCAAAATTGTATTCCTATTTTCGTATTTCGGATTCTGTATCCAGTTTAGAATTATGGATTTTCAGTTTGATAATCATAAGAAGTTAGAAATAAAAGCTGCTTTGAAATTCTGGTTCAAATTTGGTTTTGCATTTCACATCAAATTTGAATCACGCTTTTCGAGATTATATGCATTTTCACTATTTTGATAATAGTTTTCCGAATATGAAAAAAAGAGAAATATTTAAATTCGAAGTTCTTAAACTTGATTCATACATAAAATTCAAACATTTAAAGCTTCAAAATGGCAATCCAAAATTAAAAAATCAGATTCAGATCATTGCAAATTAATATTTTAATGCTGATTCACAAAAATATAGATTAAACCTAAACTACAGAATATAAATTATAGATTCTTGAATGAGAGCTCAAAAACTAGGCTCATAAAATTCTGATCTGGAATTAGATTTGGAAAATCGAATTTTTTGTACATTTCAGAAATCGTATGGAAATTCGGATACAGATTCAAATTTTGCAATTTTTGAATTCAGGTTCAGAATTAAGATTCGGAATGCAGGTTAAAAATTCAGAAAAAAACCAGTTGGTAAATAAATTTTACATTCAACATAAATTATTGAGGAATTCCATAGATCATGAATTTATCACATGGCGGACTAAATACGAGATATCTCGTTTTTTCACTTGCAAAAGTGTGCTTTTTACACTTTGAAGTAAAGCTCAAATGGACTGAATTTAATTGCAATTTTTTTTTTTTGAAAAAACTGAAAACAAGATTTACCGTAACTTAAAAATGCTAAATTTGTAAAATTTAATCCAACGGTTTTTGAGATATAGAATGCTGAATTTCGGTGTTTCTCGTCATAGATTTCTTCGCGGTACTTAATGTGTTAAGATTGCTAGTCAATTCAATTTCGAGATTTCAAATTTTCAATCAAAATTATTTTCTAAGCACAGTTCAGCTGAAAATCACAAATAAAAGGTTCATTTTAAGTTATTTGTTTTATCCGAAAACCCCTAATTTCATTTTAAAAATCATCCACACGATTTTCATTATGGAATTGATTCTTCTTTATGAAAAATATTTGCTGTTAAAAAAACATTCTTACCTTATTAACATATTAAGGACGCCCAAAATTCGACATTTTATGTTTCAGAAACCAATAGTCAAAATTTTGCTAATTTCATATATTTGAGTAAGGGTCAGTGTTGTGTTAAATTTAGTAGAATGAGGTTTCATTATTAAATTTACGAACGCCAGCATCGATACGAAAAAACACTTCAATAGATAAAATCAATTTACGAACACACCGTTAGGATCAGGTTTTTCATCAAGCAAATTTGATCCGAAAATCTAATGATAATTATTTCCTACTTTTTTTTTTTTAATACAAAAATTTTTAATATCAGAGTACTTAAAAATAAATAATCATATAGTCACACACCTAATTTGTTTTTTTTTGTTTTCGTGCAGTATTGGGCAATAAATCATAGATAAAAATAAGTCACCAAAACCCCCCCCATGAGTCGGTTCTTCCTACGGCCCTGTATTAGACTGAGTCTATTTGGGGTCATTTTTGAACTTCTCAAATTTTGGGGTCTTAAGGGGGGGGGTAGGGTCTAACACTTTCAAAAAATCGATTTTTTTATTTTTTTATTTTCTTATTGTAAAACATTTCAAGAATGTTGTGTCAAATTTTCAAGTCAATTGAAGCAAAACTGTAGAAGTTATAGGCCTTTATCTCCTCCTATCTAATACAGCAAGAAAGCAAGAGCAGAAACTTCAAACGCGTTTTTCTCGAAAGCACATTTTCAAAGTCCGTGGACATCGTCATTTGAAAATTACTTATCCGATTCTTTTCAAATTTGGAACATGTTTTCTACATATAAAATACCAGACCCCAACGTTTTCCTTTTTTGTTTTTTTTACTTTGGGGAGATTTTACAGGTGAAAAATGGCGGATTTTTTCGTGAAAAATCGTAGTTTTTACTTCAAACAGCCACAAAAATTTCATAAAAATTTTTTTAAGTTAAATAAAAACGTTGGGGTCTAGAAAAACATCTATTAAAAATATATTGCCCTGATTTTTTGACTTCAGATGATTCTGTGCTGAGATACAGTGTCCACCGCAAATCCTGTTTTCTTAAAGGCATCCTCGAAAGTGCTCCGTCACCGGCTCATTTTTCAATATTTTTCTACGAAAAAATTACTAAATGTTGTTTTAACAATGCTTTGTATAATGCAAAAAATTTGAATACATTTGTTTGAACGATAGCTCTAGAAAAAAATCGTGAAAATGGTGTCTTTTTTTACCCGTTAGACCCTACCCCCCCCTTAAAAGCTTCGTTTTGGTTCAAAACACATCGATGATTTTTTTTTGCAAATTTTTAAGTATGAGTAAATTTGAACTTTTCGGTTTGTATGGGAAAATTGAATATTTTGTATTGAAAAAAAAAAAAACAATATTCTTTATGTTTCTTCTGTAGAACCGAGTCTGCTAATAATTTTGAGCCAATTTAGTAATTATCTCAAGGAAATTTTCGCTGAACAACTTTGTCGAAGACCGTAACTTAGTATCTTAAATAAAAGACAAAAAACTTATTAGTTGTTGAATGGGGGCATGTCTTTTGGCATTGAAAAACAACAAATTTAATTGACATCACTGCTGGGTGCTTAGCGAGGTATTGCATGACTAATTTTCATGCAATACTTCGCGAGGCATCAGCAGTGATGTCAATTGAATTTATTGTTTTTCAATGCCAAAAGACATACCATTGTTAAACAGCTTATTACTTTTTGGCCTAATAAGATACGAAGTTCGACAAAGTTGTTCAGCGGGAAATTTTCTTGAGAGGATTTATAAAGTGGCACAAAAACCATTAGTAGACTCGATTCCACTGAAGAAACAAAAATGATGTTGATTTTTCAGTAGGTACAAAATATTCAATTTTCCCATAAAACCTAAAAGTTTGAATTCACTCATGTAAATGTTACTTAAAAATTCTGCCAAAAAACCATTGATCCAAAACGAAGCTTTCAGACCCCAGGGGTTTGAGAAATTGAAACTACCGCCTTATCACAATTGCGGTTGTGGCTTCGCTTTTATTCTGTAAAGACGTAGAATACAAATGGAACTTCGAGGGTTCTTCCATTTGCAAATTAATAATTTGGAACGAAGGATACATTTTTTCTCATCAATTTCATAAGAAAACAATATGGACTGTGCAACAATTTTAGCTTCAACAAAAACGATTCCCAATGTGTCACTACAAAGTGAGCCCTACATTCGTATATGGATTACTTCATATGTCAGCCACCCCCACACATGGTTTTTTTGGTTGTTCGGTTGCAAAATCAAACAAACAATCAAAGGGGGTGTACGAAAACGACGACATGATCATGGGAGTACACTCACTTTCTAAAGTTGAAAAAAAAAAACAAACCCACAACCCATGACAAATGTCAGATCAAGTTGCTATAGTTAAAACGAGAGGAAAATGTCGGATCTTCCGTCCGGCTGTCTGCCTGGCTGCCAGTGTGCCGGGAAAAGTTACGTTTCTTCCATCCGCAACGGAACGAATGGAAGAGAAAGAAGACCGGTTGTGCAGTGCCAACGTAATCCAAACTGCTGCTGCTGCTTATGTAACCCAAAACCATGGCACGGCAACTTTACTGCTGCGCTGCTGAAGGGGTGATGTGGGGTGAGTTGTTTTTCGCTTTCTTTGAGTGACTCGACAACATCGTGTGCGGTTGCGAACGAAATGCCGGCTGACTGCTGGCTGGGAGGTTTTGTTTACATTTTGCTGAGTGGCCTGTTGCTTGCTCTTGTTTTGCTCTCGCCTCTCTCTCTGAGTTCCGTCCGCGGACGCGGACTTTGTGGTGAGTGATTTCGGTTTTGTTGTTTGTGGATTTCGTGGAGTGGAACGTGGATCTTGTGCTGCCGGATTGTGGGGTCTCTTTAGTTGCTCGCCGGGTTTCGTTGTGGATAGAGCGCTGGTCTCCGTTCGCGTTCGTGTTCGGTTTTGTGTGGAGTTTGTTTTTTACGGTGTCTTCCTAGGGGGTCGGAATTGAAAAAAAAACATTTTTTGACTGGACTGGACAGGATCATTTTCCCGGTAGAGAAGTGCGCACGCAAGGCTTCAGACAATGCCAATGCGTTCGTTTAATGATGAACAGTGCAATTCCGACGACATGCATGGATCGGTACATCAATCGATATATAGTGCCTCCGCATCAGATTCAGCATCACCATCAGCAACTGCTTAGCCAGCAACAGCAATCCGGTCAAAGTGGATTCTATGCGCATCAACTTTTGCAACAGCAGCCTCAGCAGCAGCAGCAACAACAACAGCCGCAAGTGGTCCAGCAGCCGCAGCATCAACAGCCGTTGCACAATTTTATGGTGGGATGCTACAACAATGCCAACGGATGGACCGGTGTCCCGCTCATATCGACGGCATCCCGGAGACCGAGAAAGTTTCAAACCGTGAATCAAAATATACCGATCGGTGCCTATCAATCAACGGCTGCGGCGACGTCGAAGGTGGATTTCGATGAAAATGCCATGTCCCGGTTGGCCCTGCATGCTCACGGAGCCCCACTGATCTTGGCTAGCAATCGCTATCGATCCAATAACAAAACCGGAAACAGTAAACAGAACAAACCCGGTCCCATCAATCATCATGTAGCTGCTACGCGGGATGATTACTACCAAAAAAATCAGACCAACGGCGGCAGTGTGTTGCAGCAACAGCATCCGCAAGAAAGTGTCGTCGGAGACGATTCCGGTCTCAGTTCCGGCATAACCAATTCGTCCTCGTGTTCCTCTTCGTCGGACACGTGTTTGCCGCGTATCATCAAACCGCGGAAGCGAAGAAAGAAGGATCGTAAACCGAACGCTACTGCTGCCGTTGCAGGGCAGACCACTGCAGGACCAAACGGAGGACCCTATGGTTCCATGGAGCCGATGGCACCGGTTCTGCCGCAAAACAGCAACGGTCAGCAACAGGTGTTGCTGGACGACAGTACACGGGATTTCCTGCACGAAATCGCTTTGATCGCGAATGCCGGTGGTACATTTGATTTCCCAGGCTTTCCATTGATCCGGGATCAACAACAGTTACATAATCTGCAGCATCAACAACAGCAACTGCATCAGCAGCAACAACAACCGGCAACGGTCTTAGGTCAGCAGCATTTCAGTAGCAGCAACAGTGATTCCAGCGATTCCGGTATCAACAACTTGGCCTGCTCCTGTCGGCTGTGTGATCCTTTCGGGAAGATTTGGGCGTTCCCGTTGCGGCGTTCCTGTTCCGATAACAGTGCCGAAATCGAACTGAACCGGGTCAAAGATGTCGGGGTCATCGGGAGCAATCGGAGCAATTCGTTCCGCAGCGAGTGGCGTAGCGCTCCCCATTGCTTGGATCAACAACCGCAGCAGCATCAAGCGCAACAGCAACAGTCGCAGGAGTTCGGGGCCGGTTCGAGCCGGAAGGGCAGCTTCAGCGATTCCGGCGACTCCGGCTGTGATCTGCTGAGTGGGTTGACGTTCTGCTCCGAGGATATTCTGGGCAGCGTCAATCGAGAGCTGTTCCTGACTCCGGTCGATGGCGGCAAGGAATTTCAATTTCCGACCAGTAGTGGTGTTGGTGTTGGGTTGGGCAACAACAGTATTAGCGGCAGCTGTGGAAGTCCCGGAAGTGCCAACTCCGGCGAAGATAGTGATAACAGTGCCGAATTGCTGCTGATGAGTGAGCTTTCCAAGAAGTTGAACGAAGGCCTGGATCTCGGTGGCAGCAGTAGCTGCAGTGATGCGGCCGAAAGTGTTGTTTCGGCTGTTAATGCTGACGCCAGTGTGCCCCCAAATTTATTTGTGAATTTCGATGCTATCTCCCGCAATAACCTGTTCAGTGTCAATAACATCAGCAAATTGAGCAATCTTCTGTTCGACGACAGCCTAATGGCTCCGGGCCTAGTGATAAATAATAGTGGCGGTGGCGTTTGCCAGAAGAATAGCACCAATAATCCCATCAATAATACTAATGATAATGTTGTTGTTCTGGGCAATAACGGGAACGGTGTGAATTACATCCGGAACAAGAGCCACCAATCGGCGGCGTCCACCGGCACCAGCAGTCTATTATTCGGCGCTGATCATCAACCGTTCGTGTTGCCGTTCGTGTCCCAACAACAGCAGCAACAACCACATTCGGATATCGTTTGGAGTAACAACAACGCCAATCGTAAACCACTTCCGGTGGAAAAATGACCACTGGAACCACCAGAGAGAGGATGTGCCCTACCCCGGATTTCGTCGGGTTCACATCTGTTGTTTTCATCTCGAATGTTTGAGCAGACCACCAAAAACCAAGGTATCACTCTTTGAAAACCTCTCCCGAGATAAGTAATTAGATAACTACGAAAGCGCGGAAATGACACAGAGCGCTTACCAGCAGAAACTAAAGAAAAAAAATCCAGCAATTGTGTGTGTGTAGAAAATCTAAAAAAAACCTTTCATAGGTGGTAATTTTTAACGTTCTCAAATTTCCTTCCTAATGAGTCAATTTCGTTTCGCGGGGACCCAAAAGTAACAAAAAAAAAAAATCACCAAAGCAGAACTAATAATCGGGTCAGGCTGTTCAGATTATCTCTCACTTGGTTCGCCGTTTTTTGTTTCTTTTTTTTTTAACCTTGTTCGGGATGATTTTAGCCTTTTTAATTTTCCGTTCTGACCGTTTCGGGCGAATTTAGAGACCACACACCTATGTACCTTCTGTATAAGGTTTCCCTCCGAACTGGGAACGTTACTTCAAAAGGAGATGGAGCCAATTTTCTGAAACCAGCAAGGCAAGGATGTGGTCCGTTTGTTCCGTTCTCGGGTTGAACGTGTGAAGAATGTTTGCTACCGGGAGAAACGGTTTCGTTATTTTATCTTTGAGATTGTTTTGGGCTAGATAAGCTGATTAATGTTTTTAATGGGCATGAAAAAGACATTTTTTTAAATTAGAGCTAAGGTTTGCAGATAATTTGACATTTTTTTGAATATTTTTTTTTACTGAAACTTGGCAAACAAAAAATTTAAAATGTGTAGCCGCAAATCTACTTCATCGTAATATGTTTGAAGTTCGATTGGCAATTACAACTAGCTGAAAAACTTTTCGTCAAATTTTAAACCAACAATGAAAAACAAATATCCAAATCGATTGATGTGCTTGTTATACAAATAAATCATGTAAAATGAAAAATATGCCGGTTTGAAGCAGTTATAGTTCTGATTCTGTCATTTGGACCACCCCAACCAGAAGCTTATGAATTCCTTACTAAGTTAAATATCTCTCCTGTGGTTTCCAAAGTCTAACCCCATAGAACTTACTGAGTCTGTTCTTACATACATTAGTTTCCGTTCATAAAATAAAAATTTTCGAAGGATATAAAACCCCGAACAGTAATCGTCAACAAGCTTGCTTTCACACTTCACAGATTTGATCATAGAATTTTTTATGATAGAATTCTGCAAAAACTTTGACTTTTGTCATCACTTATATTTTCGGAGTTAATGTTGAAGTTTAATAAAGGTGAATGTTTCTGAACTTCGAATAGGATTTCAAATTAAGAGTTAAATTGAGTTTTTTAGGTTTCGTAAATAAAAGTTTGATATTTATTATATTAAGAATTTTTACTGTTATACTTTATATGCTATTTTATGTATTTTATGCTAATTAACAGTACCTTGCTATTTTGTTTACTATAATGGAATTTTTTTTTGTTCAAGAATTAAGTTCCTTAAAATTAGGAAGGGCAATTCGGCTTTGAGATAAACTGATAGTTTTCAAGCTTAACTGTTTGTTCTGGAAATATTTTATTTTACTGAGTTCTTACTAAGAGTTTGAAGCCAAAGAAATTTTTAACCCGTTGTTTCATTAAGTAACAAATTGGCAACATTTAATTTATAAAAAAAAATTGAAATATTTTTAATTTTTCGTTATACCACCATTTCAAATGTTGAAAAGAAAAAAAAATATAAAATGAAATGTCGATGAATTTTTGGTTTCGTCTTACTTCAATAAAATGTCATAAAATATGGTTTTGGAACGATCCCAATCAGCATTTAATTTTTTTTATTTGCTCAAGGAGGCGTTGAACTTGAAAATTTGGCAACAGAAGGCGGTGATTGAAATAAGTTTTAAAACCACTGTTTTAAATCAAATCTAACTAAAATTAGATTATCAGATTATCTGCGTGGATATGTTTGAGTCATATAATAAAAGGAATTGACCCTTGCTGTTTCTATTATGGATTTGCCATAATTCACACATTCAAGTGCAGGGTTGCCAATGTGCCTGATTTTTCAGGATTTGCCTGATTAATGGAAACCTCCGTTTTTCCTTGCTTTTTTTAAAAAAAAAAGACTGATTATCCCTGATTTTTTGTGAATATGATGGAACATGAGTAGTACTGAACTGTATTAAAGACATGAGTGGAGTCAAAATGTAGATTGGTGACCAAAAAAAGGTCCTCACTTCGACCGAAATTTCCGTTAAACCATGAATCCTGATTTCTATTTCCATCTCCCTGAATTTTGAAAAAAAAAAGTGTTAGCAATCCTGTTTAAGTGTGTAATGATTAATTATAACACAATTAGCTGACTCGGTAACCTTCGATTTAACTTCAACCTGATAGAAAGTTTTAAAGGTTTACTCCATGTACACGTCCTTAACATCTCCGTGCTCGTGAATGAATTTTAATAAAAATCGACGTATAATTGTTCGAGTTGTATGCCATTTAAAGTTGATTTTGTATGGGGGCTCCCTTCCATAAAAAATGAGATTTTTGAAACTATTATACAAACCATCTCTTATCTGAATGGTGTTACAAAGAAAAAGCCTCCATTTTTTATATAATTTATTTTGTCTCAAAGAACTGTATTGTATTATTCCGTTGTTTTATTCTTTGTTTTATGCTTTCACCGGGAAAACGGGAAAATCAGGGAATTTCAGGATACAACCAGGATACAACAAAAAATTGAAATGTTCGAAATTTTCCTACGGAATTAAAAAAAAATTCCATATATTTTTTTTGTAGTGGCTCACCACACTCTCCCACACCAAAAAGCTCATAAGAGCCCCCTGGTAATGGACGCTACTGTTCTCAGCACGTCTGGCAGCAACAAAAAATAATAAAAAATCGCGAGCAAAATTTTACTCATGCTGAGAACTGAAATGTTTAAATTTAGTGCGAGGAAATGTAATGATAATACTGAATTAAATACTACATGGATCTCAATGGAAAACAGATTTCCTTTAAAGAGATCCACTTTTTGATATAAATACTACTAAGCAAACATTTAATAAAATAAGAAATTAATTGCTTCATGATAGAGTAGTTTTTTCAAGTCTCTGTACAGCTTTACTGCATAAACCTATATAACTATTATTTTTTAAACTGATTCTAAAGGTTATGCGGACTTTTTCCTTATGAATTGGTAAATTTTCTACATTTTCAACCTTCCTTGCGTTCATTAGTCAACAATGAAGTTTCAATCGTCTTTTTAATCGATTAAACGGTCAAACAGTAAAGGTTCAGCCTTATCTCATTCACGGTTTTATATATTTTTCACATTAACTCCAATGACTAGGGCATTTAGAAAGACTTTAAAGCAGGGAGAAAATGTGGAGGCGATGATAAGGTGAAGTTTAACTAAACTGACAAACAATTTCCTAGAAAGGTTTCAAGATTACAAATATGTTCTTCAAGATGCGAGGAACTCCTTTGAAAGCATAGAATGAATATCTGAATTTGTTTAAGTTTACTAAAGTTCAGTTCGCAAACGTGTGAATTAGTTGAGACGAAAAAAATCGGCGTCACTTCGCCTCAAAAGTTCATCATCAAACCAATGATTACACTAGGTGACAGCCAAAAAATAGTCTGGGGTTTCTCAGCTGATTTAGACTAATTTTTATGTCCTGAGTTAGAATATCACATTGATTTTGATGTATCAGGTCAACTTTTTAAGATAGATAGATAGATAGGGGTTTTGACCTGATTGAACAAAACCATGGTCATTTTCGGACTCAGGGCGTCAATATTAGTCTAATTCAGTTGGAAAACCCTGGACTATTTTCAAAAAATCTTTTTTTATTACTCAGTGTTATTAGATGAGAAATTTTTTTATCATAATTTAAAAAAAAATGGAAAAAAATTATCCTGCTAAAATTTTAAGCTACTATTTTTTTTGTAATGTAAAATAAAACAAATTTTGCAAAAATATGTTTTAGATATCTATAACTGTACTTATTAAATTACTAGATATTTTCTGCAATCTAAGAATTTTAAATTTTTTAAGATCAATATCTCGATGTATTTTTACATATTTTTGCAACACTTCAGTACAAATTCTAGAAAAATAAAAATTTCTACAGCCGCCTGAAAGATCCCGTTAAAATTTGAAGATAGCCGAACTCATTTTTACAAAATTAGGGAGTGAAACAATAATCTGTGAATTTTCATTGGATTCTTCTCAAAATATTTTGGAAACTTGTCGATTTAATCTATGTAAAAAGATTAGTTATTTAACCCTTCATTTCATGATTTTTTTTTATTTTTCCTTAAAAATCATTTTTCACAGTTGGAAATGATGAGTAAATCAAAAAAAAAAAATTAAAATAAAATACGATTTTTCAATTTTGTCATACATTGATTGTTGCAAATTTGTTACTTTATGAAACGAAGGGTTAAGGCGTTGAAATATTTATAGTGATTTCATTTCGGTTAAAAAGTTTTGGGCCACAATTTTTTAGAAGTATAAAAGCTTTACTTTTTTTATTTTTCTTGGCTTTTACTTCCTCGAGCTTTACAGAAAACCATGTTTCACCATGTTTTTATAATAATTAATAAAATTCGGGATAAGCCATCTTTGAACCGGGGGAAAAACAGGAAAAACTTAGGAATTTCAAAACGGAAAATTGATAGCTAGCGTTAATGTCCCAAAAGCGAAATAAAACTTCTTTTTGAAGACGACAATGGTCGCTTTTGCAGAATTCGTCTAGCTCTAAGCCTGCTGAAGCTGTGAATTCATCTGAATGTTACGCTTCAGTAAATCACGGATTGACCAGTATTGAGTCGTTAGAAGCATTTGTCTTGAAGTTACACTAGAAAAAAAAAAACCCCACAGGGGTTCTTTCAGGGACACGTGTTCAGTATTTTCCATAAAAAAATCGAAATATTTTTTGAGATTTTTTTTTTGCTGTTGAATGCTACTGCAAACTCTTCTTGAGCAATCGGTAAAAGTGAAGTGGCAAAGGTGTCAAAATTTAGGTGTTGGTGAAGAAAACCCTTTTAAGAGTTTTAGTAGCGAGCACAAAAGAATTTAAGCAATTTTAATGCATTCAAAATTCAATCATCAATTATAAAACTTAAATAAATTTTAAAAAATCTCATATGACACAATTTAAAGAATTAAAAACTGTTGAAAATAATTTTTTTGGTATAAATTACTTTGAAAGGGGTAAATAAATTTATTTCCGTTGTCGAACTGATAGTCCATGCTGTAGAGATTTATAAGTCAGATAAATACACACTTTTTTTGATGTGGACTTCCGTCAAATATACAGTGCTAGTACAGACTTTTTTACAGTGTTCCATAGATGAAACTTTGATGATTAATTTGCATACAGTGCGAGCCGATAGTTCGTAAAACTTAGGCTGAAATAGCACTATCTGTATGCATTTTCTCAGTGTAACTCTTTAAGCTTACATTTTAAATTCTTATAATGTTCAACAAAAATATGTTTTTGTTCATTTTAACAGCTTTGTAGAATATTTAGAAAATTTTAAAATCATCTGACAAAGTTATGATAAAAACTGCTTTTAGAATATTCTCATATTTTACACTGTGACTCGGAAGATCGATGTTTTAGAAACTCGGCGCTGAACAAGTTTGTTGAAGACTGCAAAGAGATTTGACCAACGATTTATTTAGAAGTCAGTTTTTTTTTATTTCACTTGTAGAAGGATTAATCAAAACAAACATAAAATTTTCTTATAGAGGTTGATTTTTCTGTAAAATTCCTTCGAAGGCACCTAGAAGATAAAATGTAAAACAAAAAAAAGTTATAAACAACGATTAGTTTTTTTTACATTTTTGACCACTGTGCATTCCCCGAAATCGAAGCCAGTTTTTTTTCACGAAACATTCTATTTTTGCGAATGTTTTTTTTTTTAAGAAACTCAGCATCATTCTAGGAAAAAAAACAACGGATAAAAGTTAACCGTTGAAAAAGTTTATAGTTTTATTACCGGAAATATATTTTTATTTTTTTGGGTCACTGCTACAAACTTTTAACCTTGCCAGCTACTCTTTTAAACATTCCCAAAATATTCCCTATAAGGTTGCAAAATCATGACCGTAGAATTTAAGACATCTACTTTGACACGTTGCTTCTTGAATAACCCTAACCACGAATTAGGCTAGAGGTTCTCTATTATGAAACAGAATCTTCTTATCAAGAGTTAAGGTTTAAGGTGATTAAATGGACGGTCATGTTTTCAATTCCGAAAATTGTCTGGATCTTAGTGTTTGATATCGAAAATTTCTCAACACGAGTTCAGCTTCATTTGTGAACAATTTCGATATTAAATAGGTATTGTGTATTCCCCGAGTTGTTGGGCTTCAGTAGGTATATAAATTCTCTCAAAGTATCTGTAAATTTTAACTTAATCCCAATATGTGTACGCTAGGCATTAGTGATATGAAAAATAAGAAGTGCATTTTATCGAAAAATTCAACACAAAACAATTGTGAAACACCTTTGAATTCATGGATGGAAATTGATGAAATTTTTGAGCGGTTCTAATGTTTACATTTTTGCAACGTTCTGCCAAGTGTTTCCGAAATAGTGTTTTGACTTTCATTTTCCATTCATTTTCCACTCTTTTTCCAAATCAAGCCTTTTTTTACCACAGTTTTTGCGTAATGCCGCATTTCAAGATCCAACTGAAATAGAGAATGAACTTATTGGGACCCATTAAAGTGCTATGCAGGAAAAAAGGTCGCGTTTGGAGCCAGTCTTCTTTGTAAATTTAGCCATTCATTGCGTCAATCGTTTTGAAACACCAACTGAGTTGCAGCTTCAACAGATCATCAGCCTCCTCAAGCACTAGACATAAAATTTTTCAATTTGTTTCTTCTTGGTTGTATCCGGAACACCCAGTCAAAATTTGTCATCGAAAAGTTTTCGTCTGAAAACCTGCCAGGTGCTCGCTAAAGAGTTCATCCACATGACAGATTGTCACCAAATTATTTACACTAGGTAGCTTCACTGAAAATTTTATCAATTTCCATCTATGCATTCAAAAGTTACTAACAAAACAAAGTGTTGCATTTTCTTTTTACGATAAAACTCCTTACTTACAGAATGATTGTTCCAACCACAAGCATTTTTCAGAGAATTCGCTAGATGAATTATCAACACGAAAAATTGATTGTAAGAATCCTACCCAAGTTCGAATCCTAGTTATCGCTTATGAAACCTTCACTTTCTGACGATTCAGACTTGTTGTTATGTTCCAAAGGTTCAATAAAGTGTCTTTTTTCAAATTTTCAAAATTTCACCTAAGGCAACGTCTTGTTAATAAAAATTCCTTACCACGAGTCAGACTCGTGACTTTTCCATTTGCCTATAAGTACTGACCACAAGCTAGGATCGTGAAGATAAGTCAAAAAAAAAAATAGGGTGAGTATCATTTGTTCATTGAATCCGTGCTTATGTTTTGAGAACCATTTCGGTGGAAATATCGGAAATAATTAAGTGAATTTATAAATTTCTGATACGATACGACGACGTCACAAGCAAGGTTGCCGAAATCACAGAAAAATCTGTAATTTCACAGAATTTTTAGCAATTTTTCATCACAGAAACTGTGTTACAAAACACGGAATTTTGAAATTTTCACAGATTTCTCTGAATTTTTTAATTCAGAATGGATTTCCTAAATTATAATTTTTTCGAACAGTATCAAATTTAGATTTCTTACTTTGAATTAGTATGAAAAGTATGATAAGATTGGTAATGGTAATTGATTTTGCCCAATTAAGTTGTGAAAAAAACTTAATTTATCATGAATTTTCAATGAAATTCAAGGAAATAGCATCACAGAAATCCATCACAGAACTTTTGGGTAAAATCACAGAAAGTCAGAATTGTTTTTCTCAAAAACACAAAAATGTTTTTCGGCTACCTTTGTCACAAGGCATACAAAATAAATTTTTGATAACCTAGAATTTCGAATCCTAATCCTAGCTGTTTTCAATTTCAAAATTTTCTAACGAGTTCTGAATCTGCAATTTGATCTCGAATATTGATATCTTTGTGGTTGAAGTTTGAAGTTGAGTTTTTTTGTTTTTGAACTAAATGCTTAAAATGAAACCTTTTTTAAATTTTCACTTAATTTGTTTTTTTCGTCCAGTCGATACTCGAGTTTGGATTTAAAATTTCTGTACAATTTTTTTTTCTTCGTTTCTCATTCATCAAAAGCTCCAGGCAGCTTGTTATTGTTTTGGATTCAAATTTATTCCTCTACGTTATGATCCCACTTAGACCCATCGGAAATGTAAATTGTGGTCTCCAAACACCTTTTTGTTATAAATTTAATAAAAAAATAGGGGAAGATGGCTCCTCGACTGATGTGGCGCGCATATCAATGGTTATTAAGTTTCAAAACAGAAATTGAACCAGCAAGACTTGCGCGCAGCTCCAAAATTACCCCTCAAAGGCACGTGTTTGGTTGAGGAGTTTTTTTTTTTTTGGAGTGGTGCTCAATGGGGTTCAACCTTTCAAACATTGAGCTTTGTTTGGGATCGTAAATTCCCGGTAAAAAAAGTTTTAACCTACTCTTACGTGACGATTTCTCCCATCCGGGAGAAGCATCAACAACTCCCATATTTACTACCGAAATTCACCGAAAGAAAGGTTTGAAGCCAGAGGGCATTAGAGCTAGGCGGGCGTACCTTCCCAATTACTATGCGCATGGCGTCTACGTGCGTCGTGGTCATAAAGCAAAAATATGTTTTCTGTTTTGGGCGTGCGCGCGTTTTTGACAGTTGAAGGCGGAGAAAAAGACCCCTTTGGATAACCAACGGAATATGGAACCTCGAAATTAAGGGGTCCCTGAAGATATGTACTCCTCAATTTTGTGCGGGATAATTTATGAGCCTCTTCCTCTGTACGCTCTGGAGATCCAGTGCAGTGCAAGCAATAATTACGTAATGTAGTTTAAATTTATCATACCAAAAAAGCAGCCAAAAGTCCCGGGCATTATCTGAACGGCTACATGGCAGGAAATGCATTAAAGACTTTCCTCGTTTCGAAGCTGAACGAAACTGAACCCAAACGCGATGATAAAACGAGCCATAATTTACCGCCATTAGGAGCAGGGTGCTAACCTTTCGAAAAAGTCATAAGAGAGCGCAGATGCAGAAAGAAAAATCAGTTGAGCTGACCCACTCGAATGATCACTCACTGAGGATGAAATTGATTTTCTTAGGGGGACGGAGTTCCTCCTTAAGAAGGTATCTTCACTTGGGTCAGGATGCACTTTTGGGAAATTAATTTTGTGAAAAAAATGTTATTATGAGTAATTGGAATTAGTTGAGGAAAATCATGTTTGGAAAAATTGTTGAAAATTGAAAAAAAAAAATGAACAAGCTGGGTAATCGATTTTAGAAAAAAAAAACTTATCTAAATGAGCTTTAATTCCAAACAGGAAAGAAAACAGGAAATCAGTCTCAAGATCAGTTTAAAAAATGTAAACTTGTACTCCAAATTTTTGTGTGAAAAGGATCGAAAACAATCATAAAACACATTCACACATCATGAATTCTGCCACCCAACTCCTAAACGATCGAGTGTTATCGAAAAATTTTGAAAAAAAAACCAAAGAGATGCGACATGCAACAAACACATCACAGTTTCAGGTTTCCCTGAATCAGACCGCGAGCACGGTTTTTGGCCATAAATTAAGGCCCTAGCTGGGCGTTCAACGATCAGGAAAGAAAAACCCATTATCAAGACTGTTTTGTTTTAATGTGATCAATTTTTCAAAAAAAAAAAAAAAAAAAACAAACCGAACCGTGCCGCGGTCCGCCCAAATTCAAATTAGCCTGGATGGTGTCGTTTTTAACAGGTATTTTTTTTCCTCTTAGAGTGGACATACTCAGCTTTGAGACGGGGTCAAGTTTTTTTTTCTTTTGGGACCTCAGCTGAGAAAAGTTATTGGTACGTAATCAATCTTTTGATCCCCCAATTGGTGAGAAAAATGGACCAACCTTTTAGAATGAAGAGTCCGAAAAGTTGCACATTTTTTGTAATTTTTGGTTAGCCTTTTGCAAAATTTTTCATTGTAATTCCCGCGAAGTTTAAATGAGGCAGATTTCAAACTTTTTGTAGCAAAAGATACGCAAGAACAGTTTTAATAACTTTAAACAAAAATTTCGATTTCTATAGAAATGTTCATTCGTGTTAATACTTTAGTCAATTGATTTTGATAAAAAGTACATTTGTCTAAGTTGCTGACTTTGAAACATCTATTATATAAAATTCTCTTGTAACGGTGTTTGTAGTACTACTCCTCCGAAATGACCCAAACGATTCTAATGAAATTATTTTTAGAATATTCTGTAGCTTTGCGAATCGGTTTATATCGAATAAAAACAACACAAAGTCGCATCAGTTGTCCGTAATAATTAAATTTGTAGTTTTTTGAATGAAATAAAAGTCATGGCATCCATTTTTTTGAGATTTTTTTTCCTTTGGGCGGTTTGTTTTTCGTCTCCAAGGTCGAGGCGTCGCAAGCAGACGTCGTTAGAAGATAGTAACCATGGCATAGCATACTGATCAGTGAGAATATTTTGGCGCGTATTTCTCAACCAAGCATATTTTCAATGCAAGTGGTGGCGATATGAAGCCTTCATGTGATTTTTTTTGTTCTTGATTCCTAGCTCATTTCTACAGCACATGGTTATGAATGACGCCTAGATGTGACTCAGGTTGACATTTTGCTGATCGAATAAAACATATAATATTTGTTTTGCCAAAATCTGAAATTGAAAAGTCAGGCATCCATTTTTAGAGATTTTCATTTCTTCGAGGGGTTTATTTTTCGTCTCCATGGGCGAAGCGTCGCTAGCAAACGTCGTTGAAGATAATAGTAACCAAAGCATACTGTTCATTGATCGCTGGAAAAATTTAAGAATTAGGCGCCTATTTCTCAACCAAGTAGATACCTATATTTCTTATGCACGTGGGGGCGATATGCAACCTAGATGTGTTTTTTTTTCTTGCTTATTTGTACACAGCACATAGTAATAAATGACGCCTAGATGTGACATGGATTGATATTTTATCGATCGAATCAAAACCATTTAAACGATTTCAAATATTAAAACCAGTTTTAATTCGTGTTAATTTAAGTAGTAAATGTTGCCCGAAAAATATGAATTTGGTAAAGATAAATAAGAAATAATGTTATGAAAATTTGCGGACGTTTGAAAATAAGAAATTGGGAAGATTTACATTCAATTTCGTATAATCCAATACGCCTAGAACGCTAGACAAATTAACTGGACAAGAGTCTATTCTATTCTATTTTGTTTATTTATAGAGGATTTTAACCAACTTGGCATTCGTCCTCTCAACAAAAGTCTGTTCTTTGAAATAGATTAGATAGGATTGAAGTTTTAAAAGGCCGAATGAACTATTTGATTTTTTGCAAACGTAAATTGAAGTTATCAATAAAATAATCTACTTTTTATTAACAAAAAGTGAGTTCCGGAAGAATTTTCAATTAAGAAAGTAGACTAGAGCAAGTGCAAACTATCAACTTTTACAAAAAGTGTATACATTGTTGCTTCATCTCAAAATTGTTGGGCCCAAAAAAAATTGATTAAATAAACTTAACTCTTTTTTTGAAATCATTCACCAAAAACTGTTTACACGTTTACTGTTTGTTCACACCCAATTCAAGTACAAACTTAACATGAAAAGTGTGTTTTTGTTTTACATATTTTTTTATTTCTTTTCGATCTATTAAAATTAAAAAAAAATCTGCTTTCAAAGGAATTTGCAATACCCAAAATCGTCAGATTTAATGCCATGACAAGTGCTGTTTGGGAACACTTTAAGTTGAAATGTGTAAAGTCTATAACTTAAGTATCTGGCGAATCTTTTTGGAAATGATTTTGGTGAAAATATGGATTTTAATTCAAACTGCTTCGAAGGATGAGGATGGTGAATAAAAAGCTGTTTGAAAATGGTTAGTAAAAAATCTTTTTTTATATTTTTTATTTCTTCAGCTCTAAAAAATACACCATCCAATGCTAATTGGGAGCTGAAAACGGTATAAACCTTAATGTGAACTTGAACAAAACGGAATCAATCTACTGAATGGAATACAGCAAATGAAACATACATATTATCAACATACAGTTATTTATTGAACAAGTTACAAAAATTGGACTTAAAAAGACCCGTTGAGTTTAAAATCTTTGGTTTAATTTTGATAGAATTGAGCGGGACGATTCGAGTAAAGGGAAAGAAGGGAAATGTAAAGAAAACTAGGAAAAATAGAAAATAGAAGCCAAGTTGAACATGGTAAGACGAAGTTTACCGGGTCTGCTAGTAAATCAATAATTTTATCCGCTACCATACTCATTACTTTGAAGAGTATGAAATTGGCTGATTGTTGGGCGAAAATGTGATATGTTTTATTTTGACACGCCTTATCAGTAAAACTGGATGCGATAGACAAAATCAGACCAAAAATTCGAGTTTAGGACTCCAAAACCTTCCAAAACCGGTTGTTTTATATTGATAGAAGATTTGAATCCAAAAGAGTGTGAAGTTATTGAGTTCAAGATTGAAATGACGATGAGCCAGCACTGAATTTCTATTGGGTTTTGAACGGATTTGCACAAATTTTCCGTGAAAACTAAAAAACCAGGCAAAATCAGACTTATTTCCAAAAAACGTGGCTTATCAGGTTATCAGGATAGACCTTCAAAAATCAGACAAATCCTGAGAAATCAGGCACATTGGCATCTCTGCTGGTACGAGATCTTTTAGTTTTTTTTTTTCAGATTATCCACCAATGTGGGAACCTGTTAGAATAAGTTCATTTAATTTTTAACGGTCGCCATGTTAGGTGTCTTCAATATCGCTATTTTCCACGTTATCCACTGGTATACGACTCGGTGAACCCTAATCCGCTCTTGCTTTTTTCATGGACGCACCCTGAAAGCCCTGGGAAAAAACTCCCTCATCAGACCAGACCTTGAGTGTCAATTTGACACTCCTCGCTTAAAACCGCTATTCTCTTGTTTCTGAACCAATTTTTACAAAATTTTTAATTTTGGAAACCTTGTATGTAACTCAAATATGTTTCTCAGACAATATTCAGCTACAACACTTCAGCTTTCCGTTAATCAAAAAAAAAAAAAAATCTGCAAAAACATGCTTCAGAAAAAGACTGTAGATCAGCTACGGAATGCTCAAAAATAAAAAAAATCACTTAGCTTCCAAGAAAGCTGGAATAAGAAGCTATTTTTTAATTTTTTTAAGATCATAACCACCAAAAATATAAAAAAAATGGTGTGAAAACCTTACTTTTCAATAAATAAACCGTCAAAATTGTTTCAGTAACACCAGATAAATTTTGAAGAAAGGATTGAAAAGTTGACGTAATTTGGCACATTTTTGCATCTTTAGATTTTCAAAATACGTAACACAGAATTTTCGACGAATTTCCAGAGGTAGCTGATTTTTCAAACTTTTTGTCAATTTGAAATTTCTCAGATTTTTTTGCACTTAAATTCAACTATGCACTGGATTTTGAGTATATTCACGATTCACAAGATTTTCACAACAAGGCCGTGCGAATGGGGAGGGTTTTAGGGGTTTTACCCACTCCCGCCCCATGGAGATTTTTTCCAAGTAAAATTTTCAGTTCAAGAAATGAATTCTAGAAGTGATGGGAAATTACTTTATCTCAAAACGTGTTTAACAATAAGTGTTCTGAACCATGTCAGGAATTATGTCGCCTCCCGGTTGGAATTTTATCCTGAATCACTCAAGGCCTAAGCCATTTCATTTGAAGACACTATATGACGATTCCACACTGATAATAATTTGTAGTTGTAAATTTTGAATTGCAATTAAATAAACCTTTTGTATTGAAACTTATATCTTGACACCTAGACTTTAGGATTGGTTTTTATTAAGAAGTGTAACCAAACAAGTGCAGAACTTGAAGCCAAAAATTATTCCAAAATTTCAAATTTTCATTACAAATTCCAACCCATTTTTTTATGTTTTTTGTTCTTCTCAATGCTTAACTCCATATTTAAAAAGGTTTTGATAACCTTTGATTTGATTTGACACAAGGCCACATAATTCACATTTTCCGAGATGCAAAGAACTTTAGAGCTAATTTTCATAAAATTTGGTGCCCTGAAATCCAAATATGCATGGAGAGTTTTTTATAACAGATTTTGTTTTTTTAAATAAAAAAAAAATATATATATATATATATATATATATATATGTATATATATATATATGTATATATATATATATATATATATATATATATGTATATATATATATATATATATGTATATATATATATATATATATATATATGTATATATATATATATATATATATATATATATGTATATATATATATATATATATGTATATATATATATATATATATATATATATATGTATATATATATATATATATATATATATGTATATATATATATATATATATATATATATATGTATATATATATATATATATATATATATATATATATATATATATATATATATATGTATATATATATATATATATATATATATATATATATATATATATATATATATATATATATATATATATATATATATATATATATATATATATATATATATATATATATATATATATATATATATATATATATATATATATATATATATATATATATATATATATATATATATATATATATATATATATATATATATATATATATATATATATATATATATATATATATATATATATATATATATATATATATATATATATATATATATATATATATATATATATATATATATATATATATATATATATATATATATATATATATATATATATATATATATATATATATATATACCCGGTACACTTCGTCTTACCATGTTCAACTTGGCTTCTATTTTCTATTTTTCCTAGTTTTCTTTACATTTCCCTTCTTTCCCTTTACTCGAATCGTCCCGCTCAATTCTATCAAAATTAAACCAAAGATTTTAAACTCAACGGCTCTTTTTAAGTCCAATTTTTGTAACTTGTTCAATAAATAACTGTATGTTGATAATATGTATGTTTCATTTGCTGTATTCCATTCAGTAGATTGATTCCGTTTTGTTCAAGTTCACATTAACGTTTATACCGTTTTCAGCTCCCAATTAGCATTGGATGGTGTATTTTTTAGAGCTGAAGAAATAAAAAATATAAAAAAAGATTTTTTACTAACCATTTTCAAACAGCTTTTTATTCACCATCCTCATCCTTCGAAGCAGTTTGAATTAAAATCCATATTTTCACCAAAATCATTTCCAAAAAGATTCGCCAGATACTTAAGTTATAGACTTTACACATTTCAACTTAAAGTGTTCCCAAACAGCACTTGTCATGGCATTAAATCTGACGATTTTGGGTATTGCAAATTCCTTTGAAAGCAGATTTTTTTTTAATTTTAATAGATCGAAAAGAAATAAAAAATATGTAAAACAAAAACACACTTTTCATGTTAAGTTTGTACTTGAATTGGGTGTGAACAAACAGTAAACGTGTAAACAGTTTTTGGTGAATGATTTCAAAAAAAGAGTTAAGTTTATTTAATCAATTTTTTTTGGGCCCAACAATTTTGAGATGAAGCAACAATGTATACACTTTTTGTAAAAGTTGATAGTTTGCACTTGCTCTAGTCTACTTTCTTAATTGAAAATTCTTCCGGAACTCACTTTTTGTTAATAAAAAGTAGATTATTTTATTGATAACTTCAATTTACGTTTGCAAAAAATCAAATAGTTCATTCGGCCTTTTAAAACTTCAATCCTATCTAATCTATTTCAAAGAACAGACTTTTGTTGAGAGGACGAATGCCAAGTTGGTTAAAATCCTCTATAAATAAACAAAATAGAATAGAATAGACTCTTGTCCAGTTAATTTGTCTAGCGTTCTAGGCGTATTGGATTATACGAAATTGAATGTAAATCTTCCCAATTTCTTATTTTCAAACGTCCGCAAATTTTCATAACATTATTTCTTATTTATCTTTACCAAATTCATATTTTTCGGGCAACATTTACTACTTAAATTAACACGAATTAAAACTGGTTTTAATATTTGAAATCGTTTAAATGGTTTTGATTCGATCGATAAAATATCAATCCATGTCACATCTAGGCGTCATTTATTACTATGTGCTGTGTACAAATAAGCAAGAAAAAAAAACACATCTAGGTTGCATATCGCCCCCACGTGCATAAGAAATATAGGTATCTACTTGGTTGAGAAATAGGCGCCTAATTCTTAAATTTTTCCAGCGATCAATGAACAGTATGCTTTGGTTACTATTATCTTCAACGACGTTTGCTAGCGACGCTTCGCCCATGGAGACGAAAAATAAACCCCTCGAAGAAATGAAAATCTCTAAAAATGGATGCCTGACTTTTCAATTTCAGATTTTGGCAAAACAAATATTATATGTTTTATTCGATCAGCAAAATGTCAACCTGAGTCACATCTAGGCGTCATTCATAACCATGTGCTGTAGAAATGAGCTAGGAATCAAGAACAAAAAAAATCACATGAAGGCTTCATATCGCCACCACTTGCATTGAAAATATGCTTGGTTGAGAAATACGCGCCAAAATATTCTCACTGATCAGTATGCTATGCCATGGTTACTATCTTCTAACGACGTCTGCTTGCGACGCCTCGACCTTGGAGACGAAAAACAAACCGCCCAAAGGAAAAAAAATCTCAAAAAAATGGATGCCATGACTTTTATTTCATTCAAAAAACTACAAATTTAATTATTACGGACAACTGATGCGACTTTGTGTTGTTTTTATTCGATATAAACCGATTCGCAAAGCTACAGAATATTCTAAAAATAATTTCATTAGAATCGTTTGGGTCATTTCGGAGGAGTAGTACTACAAACACCGTTACAAGAGAATTTTAGAAAACTCGACACTTTTTTGGACTACATTTTGAAAATATACAAAAAAAAGATTAAAATAAAGGTTTTCAATTATCAACTTTTCCTAAGGCCGCAAGTTATTATGACTGCTACGAAAAAACAAGAAGTTTTATATTTGTTTACTTTTTCCCATTCTGTAAATTAGAGGAATTTCAACGATTTTTTAAAGAATGTTCAACCCATATTTAATTTTTAAAAAAGATAGCTTACATAAATGAAATAAATCCTTTTTGAAACTTTCTTCAGTTCAGACATAACACACTTGTTGTGATATCTTTTTAATTTGAAAAAAGAAACCTGTAAAATTTTACTTTTAAGATCATTTTTCATCATCATTATCAAAATATTTGTTTCTTATTTAATTGAGTATAGTAAACAAATTCAGAATCAGTATTTTTTTCTTTCATATACTTCATTAGTTTACAGTTTACAGTTATTGATGATTGATTCTGAGGCACAAAAAGCTGTTACATTCTACAAATAAGTTTTTGAAATGGAAAAAAAAATTATTTTTTTTTTCAAAAATAATAAAAAACTTTTTAAAAAAATTTTTTTTGTTTGTATTTTTTAATAAATAAATTCATTGAAATTAAATTGTTAATTTTTTTTTTAATTTTCAAATAAAATAACCGCATATTATAGTCAAATTATTTTAATTTTTTATTAAATTTTTTAAAAAAGTTTGTTTTTAATTCTGAATTTTTTTAATAAGAAAAACGCATTCTCTACTTTTTGTCTTTGGCAGGGCTCATTATTTTAATTAACGGCGAAAGGATATTCAAAGCTTGAGATTTTTAAATATATAATACTAGCTGACCCGGTGTGCGTAACAACACCTTCAAAAAATAAATGAAATTTTAAGAGATTATTGAAATATTGTTTTTTTTTTTGTAGGTTTTATGTCAAAAACCTTATATGAAGCCCCCTTCCCATCCGCAAAAGCTGTAAGGAGGTAGGGATCTAATTTTTTCGTAATAAAAAACCCTCATATCAAATTTGGCTATACTGCCCCTACTTTCATAACAGTCCCATATGCAAAAACGAGCAAGCGAGAAAATCAGCTTTTTTTGTTTTGGAATACATCTTTGAATTGTGACCACAACTTTCAACATAAATGAAATTCGTTTAATGGTATGTGCTCTAGGTTGTCATAATAAATCGTAAGACCAGAAATTTTTGAAATTGGGCCATTGGTAAGGTCGGGAGCCTAATTTTTATTTGTTATGGGACTGTTATGCGGGTATATTCGAGACTTTTTTCAAATCTACTCGCATAACAGTCCCATACAGAATATGTTTTGCTCACCAAGCTACTTTCTTAGACTTCAATTCGATCTTTTTTTATCTTCTAAATGCAGAATCAAAAATAGAAACAAACTTTTGGGAAAATTTCGTTGTAAGTGGACTATCATGATTTTTAGTTGTGACTTATAGTTTTACGAAGGAAGAAATTTCTTCCTTCTTTTAAGCCTGCCTTCGAAAATTATTGTGCATAATTGGCATCAAGTGTGTTAAAACTTTTCGAAACTACTTAGAGCGATAAATCAATGATTATTTTACCGAAAGAAACATTGTAAAGTAGCTATATCCGTGGTATTTCACATATGGGACTGTTATGCGGGTATATTTCATATGGGACAGTCAGGAGTTGATATTTTTTTCGAAATTTCTAGAACAAAGTCTCTTTTTTTATTGTTTTATATTGAAGTCTTATGTTCAAAATGACGAACTGTCAGGCTAGATGAAAAATGACGAAAATTCATATGGGACTGTTATGCGAGTAGGGGCAGTATAGTGGTTGATAAGTTTCAAGCGACACATCAATATTTATATGGAACCCCTCTCTCTACACTGCAAGGCAGAAGGGTCTGTAAAATTCCATAGAAACATATCTTGTACTCAAATACCTTTCCAGGTCAAATTTGATTTTTTTTTTCGCTTGATTATTTCTGTACCAGGAAAATTGTATTGAACGCCCTCCCCATTTCTCATATACTCACTGGAAAAAAGATGTTTCAAATAATCATAGAACCATTTCTCGTACCCAAATGATTTCCCATGTCATTTTTGATTGATCATTTTTTATTGTCATTTTGATGATTGATTTATTTGATAAGTTTTTGGTTTATGCAGAGCATTCTGATGTGAGCTCCCCTCTTCCCTAACTTTATCCAAAATTGAAGAAAAAAGGAGTCTCGAATAAGCATATATCCATTTATCGTATCCAAATGCCCTTCCATGTCAAATTTGTTTCCACTTGCTCGGTTAGTTCTCGAGCTATGCGAATAATTGTAACGGAGCCCCTTCTCTCCTTCCTAACATCCACTGGAAGGAGGCAGTATGTAGTATCAAATATTCATAGAAACATTTCTCGTAACTACTAAATTTGAAAATTGTTTCTATTTGCTGGAGAAGTTCTCGATTGATGTAAAAAATTGTATGATTGCACTCTCCCACCTTAAAACTTCCCCACAGGAAGAACAGAGTTCTCAAAATATCATAAAAACATTTCCCGTATTCAAATACCTTCCCATGACAAAATTAAATCCATATGATTTAAAAGTTTTCCAATGATGCTGGAAAATGTAATGGAGCCCCCTCCCCTCTTTCTAAATATCCACAAAATTGAGAGAAAGGTATCAAACATTCATAGAAACGTTTCTCGTACCCAAATACTCCTCCAAGCCAAATTTGGTTCGATTTGCTCGAATAGTTCTCAAGTTATGCAAACAAAATGTATATAAGCACCCCCCCCCCTCCCTTCCCTGCTATATCCCCACTAGGGGAGGGGGTCTAAACTGACAATAAAAACATTTCTTGTGTGCCAATACCTTCCCATGCCAAATTTGGTTCCAATGATTTGATTAGTTCTCGAGTTATGTAAAAAATTGTAAGGTAACCCCCCTCCCCCCTTCCTGTCACCCCACTGAAAGGAAGTAGGGGTACCTAATATCCGTAAAAACATTCCTCGTACTCAAATACCACCCCATGCTAAATTTGATACCATTTCCTTGATTGGTTCTCGAGTTATGCAAACAATTGTCTTTTGTTTGGGAGGCCCTTCCCCCACCCCCTTCATGAGAGAGGGAGGGGTCTTAAACCATAAAAAGAACCTTCCCCTGCCTCCAATACCTCATCTGCCAAGTTTCACGCAAATCGGTTCAGTAGTTTCCGAGTCTATAGGGAACAGACAGACAGACATAAATTTTTATATATATATAGATGTACTTGAAAGTTTATAAAAGTTTCACTTATTTTTGTTATTTTAAATCATCTTTTTTTTTAATCGGTCATGATTTTTTAGTTAATTCCTGAAAAGTTCGAAAAATGATTACAAGTAGCAACTTTTAACCTAAAGTTCAACGCTTCTGCTAAATTTACAACAAAACATGGAATTCCTTTTTTCTATTTCTATCAGTTTCTTATTGATCATTCATGAAATCACTCATTTCTAAACCTGAACATTGTCACTATAGGATATTAATGATGAATTAAACATGTTGTATTATTTATATATTTAGTTATAATTGTTAATTTCATAAATCAACTTTCATAGGAAGAATTTTAATTTAAAATATGATTTTATCTCTGACTTTCATCACTGGCACTCAAAATTATTTTAAATCACCAACTATGTACTTTGAATAAATTCTCTTAAGTACAAAATGGATTTCCCCTCGAGAATTCACATTTCAAAACACGATTTTTTTTAAATTTAAGATATTAGTGTGAAATTTTTCAATCATCATTTCTATTAAAAAATAATATAAATTTGAATCATGATAAATTTCTGGTCTGATCGAAAATTCATTTTAGGATTCGGATTTCATTTATTTTGAAAATGGTGTTACATTTTTTAATTCTATTTCTTTGCACTGATCCTTATTCCCGTAGCTTTAAATTCAACCGAATTACTAGTCCAGAAGAAGGAACTTAAAATTTATTATGGAATATTTTTTTGATGGCTTACCTAATTTATTGTGCATTTTTGGTATTGTTATTATTTCTAGCTCAATTTTTTTTTGTTTTAAAGACATACATCGTCTTAGCCGATTTAGGCTTTATAGACTGAATAAATGACGTGGACAACTTAAGATTAACATCTAACACCCAGTACCGAGATGGGAATCGAACCCATGCCATCAGTGGATCAGCGATCACCATCTTACCACGCCAACCACTCAACCATCGAGATGTACAATTTGAATTTTGAAACCGCAAACCACCCTCCCTCCCTGTCATGGACAGATCCTTCGCACAGGCCTGTTTTCCAATAAATTTATATTCACCAGAAATCCTATTTCATACCGATTCTAGTGGCGTAATTACATTAGCGCTGCAATACTTTAGACAAATAAAAATCGGTTGAGAAACAAGAGAGTTATAGGGGTTTTAGTCAGGAGTGTCAAATGATGAGGGTTAAAATTAGTCAATCTAATTTTTGACGGTCGCCATGGTAGGAGTAGCAGTCTTCGATATCACTGTGTGACTGGTGTTATCAGTTTTACCGTAAAGTTTGGTTTTGTATTCGGTTCACAAGTTTAAGTTTTGCACAATAACACCTGCCAATCCGACAGTCTGACAATGTGACAACCTCAGCAGTGGCAAGAAAAAATCTGCATCACAAGCAAAAGTGGTTCCAGAGTATTGCCATGCAACTACCACCTTTCTTAGGAGGGGAGGGGCTTCACATTACACAGATTTCCTAACCATCGACACAGCCACAAGGCGTTGGGGGCCACCCAAGGTATCAAATTTCCCACTGTGCATTACCCCTCGTCTTTTTCAACCTCCCACCTTTGGGGTCTTAGATACCAGCTGGGAATTTACAGCTGATTGTTGCACTTCTGACTAGACGACGACGATTGCGTTACGTGGGTTGCATTGCATTGTGTCAGTGTATCCGGTTAAACGGTGTGCCCCAAAACGCCTTCCCACCATCATCATCGTCGTCGTCAAGATAGATAGATAGATGAAACAACAAAAAAACGGTAGCCGAATAGCCCAATTGGCCAAACCGACTACACACTATCTTCATTCAAGAGTGGTAGCAGCAGCCAGCCAGCTCATTGTCCGACGACGACGACGACGACGACGACTCATTGATGATGATAATGGGTTGGTGGTTTTGCAATCGAATGAATGCTCCAGCGCGAGGGCAGCTCGCGATTTCGTGACCCGCAGCAGACCCCTGCGCGAACAACAATAAAAGATACCCCTACAGCACAACAAAACACCAAAGGCCATTATTATTGCTGTTTGCTGCGGTCGATTGTGATACCGGTGTTGTGCACTTTGAACGAAAAATGCGTAAATATTACCACCCACCCCTGGGTTAGGAGACCACCAGCATATTTTACATAAGTGCATCGAGTGGAAAACCACAGCGAACATATCGGGCTCCTGCTGCCATGTGTGAATGGAATCATAAATCATTGTTTTCTCTTTCTCGTTCTCGCTTGCAGAAAGAGAGAAACAGAAACAAGCGAAAAACCGCAAACTAGTGCACTTTTGGGGGGCGCGTAATGGTGTCACTATTTAACGTCATTCTATGCTTTTATGACTTTGATATGTATGTATGTATGTATGTATGGTTCCCCCATCGGTAGCAAGGTCCTGCCTATGGCTGTGTGGCTTGGCCTTCGAATTTCTTCTAGGGCTTCCACGGTCCGATGGTTCGTCGAAGGAAGGCATCCAACCCTCAGAAACCTACAATGGCCGGCTACCCGTGCCGCTTGCAATAATTCCTTAGGATTAACCCCAGATGCATTCCCTCTGAAAATATACAATTGTAGAAGAATAATATATGGCGGTAAGGAAAATTATTCAAAATATTATAATAATACATATGTATCTATATATATAAAAAGCAATTATCTGTATGTTTGTTTGTTTGTTTGTTTGTTTGTTTGTTTGTCCTCTATAGACTCAGCCGTCTTAAGAGCTAGAGATCTGAAATTTGGCATGGATGCTTATTAGGACCAGGAATGATGAAAAATGTTTTTAGATTTCCGGACGACCCCTTCTGAAGGGGGTCGTCCATACAAGACAAATATTGTTTTCACGTTATTGACGTTATTTTCCGTCGGATTGTGATGAAAATTTGCACATGAGTGTTTTGAGAGACGAGCAATCGATTACAGTTATCAAATTTAGGGTCAGAGGTCGGCCAAAGGGGTCGTCCATATCCACTGATTTATGTTTTTGCGATATTGGCGTTATTATACATCGGATTGTGATGAAAATTTGCACATGAGTGTTTTGAGAGACGAACAATCGGTTACAGTTATCAAATTTAGGGTTTGAGGTCGGCAAAAGGGGTCGTCCATATCCACTGATTAATGTTTTTGCGATATTGGCTTTATTTTACATTGGATTGTGATGAAAATTTGCACATGAGTGTTTTGAGAGTCGAGCAATCGATTACAGTTATCAAATGTAGGGTCAGGGGTCGGCCAAAGGGGTCGTCCATATTCACTGATTAATGTTTTTGCGATATTGGTGTTATTATACACCGGATTGTGATGAAAATTTGCACACGAGTGTTTTGAAAGACGAGCAATCGATTTCAAGTTTCGAATTGCGGATCAAAAGTCGGCTGAAGGAGTCGTCCATACCCAACTTTAGTGTTTTTTGCGATTTTGACGTTATTCTACATTGGATTGAGATGAAAATTTCCGCATAGGAGTTTTGAGGGACGCTCTTTTGCTTTCAGGTTTCAAATCTTGACTCAGGGGTCGGCAAAAGGGGTTATAATCTGTTCACTGTTTTTACGATATTCTCTTGATTGAGTATAGAATTTTAATGAAAATTGGCACATGGGAGTTTAACAGAAAAGATAATTGATTCCAGGTGTCAAGTTTTGAATCGTGGTCAAAAAAAGGCCGTCCATGTTAGTTGCTCACTGTTTTCGCGATATTGTCGTGATCATGCATCGGATTGAGATGAAAATGTTCAGATGAGGGTTATAAATTGGTAAAATTGGTTTCAATTATCGAAATTCGGGCCATGGGACAGAAAAAGAGGGTTTCATTGAAAGTTCAGTGTTTTATGCAATAATTTTGTTGGAGGCAGTTAATTGATACCAATTTAAGCAAAAGAGTCGTGCACACAAACAAATAGTACATGTTTCTGCCATAATGTCTAGATTTTGCAACCGATCGAGAAGAAAACACTCTCACATAAATTTTTATTTGAATTTCAAGTAATAGTAATAGTAGCGACTTTAAACACTGTTGAATTTTTTCCCCAAAATTGTCGAAAGAATGTTTCGAGTTCATTTTCTAAACTCATTTTGACGTACCAATGATTTAAAGCGAAACGAAGTTCGTACGGGATCAGCTAGTAGTTATATAAAATTACGGATAAAAATATATTCTTTATTATTAAAAAGGATACGAATCTGAAAGGTAAAATTATGATTAAGGCATTTAAACAGAGTAAATATGTATGCTATGTTACAAATATTTAAAATAACTTAGTTGACTTTTCATTTCTTACAGAATAAATATAATGATTGGATTATCTGCAACAAATATTTGAATAAAATTTAAAAAATATTTTGTATGTAAGTTGTAAAACCCAATGATAACAAATTTGAAAACGACCGAATTCACAAAAAGCAGCTTGAATGTTAACCTGAACTTCTGAAATTTTTTTAAACTAATTTGACCTAAAATTTTGAAAATAAAAAAGATTCTAAATATTGCTTATTTTGATACATGAAATGCTTTTTTTAGTTCACCTTTTTTAGTTTCACTAGATTAATAAAATGAATTATTATATAAGGTACCATCTAGATTCTATGATGGGATACGATGAGTGCTGTGAAAGTACTTGCTACAAATGTTTGTTCGGCTGGATGAATGAGCTCAGAAATCATCTTATAATATATGAGGAATTGATGAACAAATTTTTAGAAATGATAAACTGTATATAAAGTAAAATATTCAAAAGAAATAATGCCATTCATCAAGATCAACATTTAAAGGTTTTCACATGACTTATATCAGCGACACCTAGTGTAAAAAAATATCAACAAAAGTTTCGCTCTAAGAGCTTGTGCTACTCGCCACTGCTGAAGCTATGGCAGCCAAATCATATGAGAGCTATGTTTTTCGTTGAATGAAGAAAACATGAAAAAAGAAGATGGAACATTCTCACCGGGAATCCCTCTCTCGCCATTATCATCCTTCGCCTGCTGCGATTGCAATGGACATGTTGGAACAAGTTCCAATGCGTTGTCACTAATCACTTTTCCTTCTCAAACACAACAATCACAATAAATACCAACAAATGTAACTCCCGCCACGGCGACTTTTCGATTCGATTAGATTCTCTTTTGACACCCACGCGATTAGAAATGATTGCTTCACACTTCCCAATGTTTCATTTGAAGTCCAACTTTTTCAACAACACACTATTTAACAAGGCATTTTCGGAACAATTTTATAAATTTCCACCGGCGACAACTAAAACCACGCATGAAGCTCTAGCTAGACAAAATAATTATGTTATCTAAACTGATCTCTTTCTTCTGTAAGCAAAATACATACGCGCCGGGAGAAAAAGTATGACCGAACCGCTCGCCACGAATGCACGCGAAAGACTCCTATGCTTTTATGACTTTGATACGAACATAAAAAAATCTTGCAAACAAAATTAATCCATAAATCATAACTACGCAGACTTAATTTTTGAAAAGCTACAAATTCTCTATTCTTCAACCGATTATTGTAAATTTTAACATGATAACGTTACTTCAATTTCGTTAAATGTGTGAAAATTTTAGTGCCTTTTTTTTATTAATGCACACAACTCGACATTCCGGTGTAGATCTGATTGCAGATCGGGTTCGATTATCTATACATTTTTATTTTTTTCACCACGGCCGATCAAGAGAAGAAATATGCTCAAAACCCTTGAACGGCTATTAAAAACAATTTTTTTGAATGAATTATTTGAATAAATGTTCTCGCATATTACACTCCACATTTTACAATCACATTAGGCTTCATTTCACAACCAAGAAGATACGTTTCGGTTTGTGTGGGCATGACAATTCAGGAAAGGCCAAAAAATCACTTTTAGTTGAATAAATACGGAAAATCAGGGTGGCCAGCGAACCGGAAAACCCGAGAAAATCCGGGAATTGCAAATGGAACTAGAAAAACCGGAAAAATTTCTTTATGGATAGTTTTTTTCCATACATATATACCGTCGCTGGAAGCATAACTGTCACATGTTACATTTTGATATGTGAGGTTGCGATGAATATTTTGGTTTTATTTAATAACAACATGTATTTTAGAGTTAACTTGAAGTTTCTATCAAATGATGACAATCCAAAATTTTGAAATAAGTCCTCTAGACACCGAAAAGTAGAAAATTTCAAAATATAACATGTGACAATTATGCTTCCAACGGCAGTATAAACCATTAAAATTTTAAAGTTAGTTTTTTTCAACAGGAATAAATTTTTTTCTAAGAAGCGCATAAACTTTAGATTTCAAAATCGGGAAGTGTTACAGTTTTAGTTCCCAAATTTTTCACATGTATTTTAAAATAACGAAACATTGTAAAAAAAATCTAAAGCATAAATTATTCCTTAGCTTACGGACATTTTGCAGTGAATAGTGAAAAAAAACTTTGAAATGAATAAATGTATGATGAACTATTTTTGAGATGGGTTGTGAATTCAAACGTTGAAATTGAGTAGTTTTTTTTTATCGAATTCACATCTAGAAAACCAAAACTGACGCATAACATCATATTTGTTTCTACAATTATTTAGGATTAGTGATGATGATTAATGATAATAGTACGGGGAACAATTTCGAAGTTTAGTATGACTCAAATGAGTTTGACGAATAAACGAATATGAAATGTGAATAGAACGTCATAAAGTTTTTATAATTCAGTAAATCGTTCACTCAGTTCTAATTCAGCTGTAGGTTAACTAATTTTCATGGAGAGCATAGTTTTACTAAAGTCTCATGATCCATAAACCAGTAGACTGTTTCCATTTGGGGTCATTTTTTGGATTTCTCTAACCCTGGGGTCTTAAATGCTTCGTTTTGGTTCAAAACTCATCCATTATTTTTCCGAATTTTTAGTACCGTTTTCATGAATAAATTTTAACTTTTAGGTTTATATGGTTATTTTTTATTCTTATGTAAAGCCGAGCCTGCTAATAGATTTTGTGCCAATTTATAAATACTTTAATGGAAATTTTCTGCTGAACAACTTTGTTCCAGACCGTAACTTCATATTATATTCGGCAAAAAAAATATTAGCTGTTGAATATGGGTATGTTTTTTATATTGCAAAACAATCAATTCATTTGACATCACTGCTGGTGTCTAGCGAAGTATTACTTAATGAAAAGTAGTCATGCAATACCTCTCTAGGCATCAGCAGTGATGTAAAATGAATTGATTGTTGTTCATAGCCCAAGGACATATTCCTATTCAACAGCTGATGTCTTTTTTTGCATTATAAGATACGAAGTTGTTAAGCGAAAAATTTCCTTTAGAGAATTTATAAATTCAATAAAATAAAAATTCGTAGGTTTAAAATTTACTCATTTAAACGTTACTTAAAAATTCTGCAGAAAATCATTGATAAGACCCCAGGGTTTAAGAAATAAAAAAAATTACCCCAAATCGACTCAGTCTAATGAACCAGCTAATTTTCGGCTGGTTTGAATTGGGTTTCCTTCAACAAAGGTTACATTTATCAAAATCACAATATTCAGTACACGTTATCATCATAACCCTTCTACATGCAGAGAAAAACAAAAAAATTAAATTGAGGGCCCACAATGTTATTTGATTCACTGATGAATGCACAGAAGGTTGAAAAAAAATGCAAGTTTGTGTGTGATTTTTTTTATACATTATGTGCGTTTACAGAGTGACTTTCGAAAATTTCGTAATCACAAACCTTAATACATAAAGAAATTATTTTGAAAATATTGCATTTGAATTTTTATTTAAAATTTTAAGTCCGAATCGAGATATACATTTTGAGGGTCAGTTTGAAAGCTCAGACTTAGAATTTAGATTATTTGCCAATTTCAGAATCCAGCACCCAGAACTCAAGCTTAAACAAAGCCTTCTTCAAAAATAATGATGACTGATGACTTCATTTTGAAAGAATAAAATGTCATACTGTTTGTCTGTGAAGATTTTGAGTTCGATTTATTTTTGTGAGATTTCAGGAAGCGTCTATAAAAATGGTAAACATGCAAAATTAATGATTTCATGATTTCATTAGGAATCCCAACCAATAAAGAGGTGAATGTGTCTGAAAAAAAACTAACATGTCTTAAAACTCAACTTTAATAGGGTCAAATTGTCACTCTGAGCTAAATAAGCGTTAACAGATAACTCAGTTAAAAAGTTAATTTATGTTTCAAATTGACGTTTGCACCAAATTTACAAGAACTTTCAGTGAAGTTTTCAATCTTAAATTACGGGATTCTAAAACAATGGAATATTTCAAAACGGATTCAAGAAACAACATTTCTACCATAATATCATTGTGAAATGGAATGTGAAAATTATAAAAATACTTTACAGTAATAAACTGGTTTTATCACTCTCCTGATGCATTTTAGAATTTTTGGCCTAGATGTCGTTAGTTAGAATTTTAAATAGCAAACGTTTATTGAAGAAAATTTTAAAAAAAATCTGTAAAAAAATCGGATTCAGCATTCAAATACTGAATTGAATGTTAAGTTGAATAACATCGTAGATTTGAACAAAAAATATTTTCAATGGAAGTTTTCCTAGTTAAATAGAGAAGTGAATTTTTCATCACCGAAAACTTTTTATTAACAACAGCCCATTTTGAAAGCTGGGTTTTCTTATTTTATAGTATTGAAAGGAGGGAATAACAAAGTTAAAATTTAACAGCTTCCAACCCCTTGAATAAATCCATTTATATAAACAGGAAACTGTACAAAATTCACCTAAATTGGATTACGGTAAGATTACCGTCATACGCCAGATATTTAAAAAAAAACGAAAAAAATCGTAATTATTTTTTTAAATAATAAAAAAATCCAACCTTGATTGATTCTTTTTGTTTAAATTTTCTCAAATATTTTATATGGAAGATAAATGGAAAACTAAAAATAAAAAGAAAACTTAGTTTTTGCCTTATTTTAATTTTTTTAGAATTCATCAAATTTGTTCGTATACAACAAAATATATTTAAAAAAATCAATACCAGTCAAGTAATTACCTTTATTCGTTGAGCATAAGTATTTCCGATTTTCCCCTCACATATTTGGACTGGGCAAATCCGTGTGATTTTTGAAAAACCTGGCAAAAACCGGGCATATAATTTAAATTTCCCAATTAAAAAACCGGGCAAATCTGAACAAAATTTAGGCATTATTAAATATTCACTCCTCCAAAAAAAATTAAAGCAAATTTTGATGATAATATTTCAGAAAAATTTGAAAAACTTATTAAAGCCCAGTTTGAAATTTTTCCTTCGGAAACAAACGGTCAATTTATCAGAAAATCCGGGCATCTGGAAGGACTTGTTTCGATTTTTTTGCGGATTAAAGCGGGCAATCTAGAATACGTAGTATAGGACAAGCTAAAAAAACCATACTTAAGTTTCATTTTATCATAAAATTATTCAAAATTTAAAAAGTCTGGAAAAAAGTTGATCTCCATTTTGTATAGAATTACTCCATCGTTCCCTATAGATTGTGAACGAATCTATTTTGTTTTTGATTTATTCTTCATTTCAATACTCAGAGTTTCAAGTAACGTTTTATAACCCAGCTCGCTATTAACTGTACGGTTTCAAGTTGTTTGCAACGTGCCGATAAAAAGTTGAGGATTCTTCCGAATTTTGTTCAAAATAAATTTGCGTCGTCGATCTCCAGCTGACGCTGTTTATTCCAATTAAAAAAACGAAAATTGCAAAAATACAGTGTGAAAAATACATTTTATGTTACCTAGATGCAAATTTGATGAAAAAAAAACTTTATGTTTTGCCAGAATTTTTCTCGCACTCAATCTGATTTAAAAAAAAACTTGACTATATCCGCTCATTTGATTTCAAAATTTTCAACCCAAAATCCGATCAAAATTTTAACAAAAATCAAGAAATAAAATACACTTGAAACATTTTTTTTTTTCATCCTAACGCATTAGTTTATTTTAATTCATACCTCTAAAAAACCGTTCATAATTATTTTGATAAAATTTGGCCGGACCGAATCTTTCTTAAATTTTGTATCAAATATCCGGGCAAGTCCGGATAAAACCGGGCAATCTGAGTCTAATCTGTAATCTATATTTTAGATGACGGCATCCTTCCTCTTTAATTTCCGCTATATTTTTCCCAAAAACTTCTTGTTTTTAAGAGCAACTGAGGACAGCTTGGTGGATTTACCTGTATCGAAATTAACAAAAACTGATTATTTTCGTAGAATATCAGCTGACCTAGATCATGACATTCCATTTAATGTAACATCGGTTAGTTGGAATCGTAAGTTGCAAAGTATTCAATCAAGAATACTCTTTTTAGGCTTTTTGAAACAGCGAAAACCAAAGTTTTTGAAACGAACATTGTTGTTTTTTTTCGCCACATGATCAGAATCTTGGCAAATCATGATATTTTTTACAAAACAATTAGCAAATTCGTATTTTAATCTGCTAGGGAACTTGTCACAAGCAGGATTGTTATAGGATTCAACCGCTAGAATTTGTTTGAAATTGTTTTTATTTTCATAAGCTTTTTTGTCCATCATAACTCATATGTCGCATTGTCGCGAAACAGACTATACAGCTTAAGAGCTCTGGAAATAGCAAAAATTCTTTTTTTGGACTCGGTTTAATTGACTGATAGCTATTCAACAGTTCAAGCTTCTCGAAGACAAATTTGCTGGACATTTCAGAGATCTACACTAAGTTTTTCGCTTATTCATAAATTAAAATGCTAATATGAGCATTGACTTTTTTCTCACTTGCCGATCATGTGTTACAGTCCTACGCTTATTTTGAACTTTGTGGAAATTCTTGACAGTGTTTCAAACTTTTTCACCACTCATGCCAGTTAAACCCTTCCACTTGACAGGTCGCAAGTTGGAATCGATGTTAAACGAATATTTAGCGGTACTAATACTAGTAGCTTGTATTAGCGAACTAGCAACACTAATTTTTGTCACCTTCAAGTCAAACTCTTTCACTTGACTGCTCGCAAATTTAAATCGAAGCTTAACTAATTTCTACCGGTTCTAGCACTAGTAGCTTGTACTAGCGAACTCGCGACACTTATTTTCACCACCTTCAAGTCAAACCCTTTCACTAGACGGACCACAAGAAAAATCGGAGCTGAACAAATTTCTACCGGTACTTACACTTGCAGCTTTTACTAGCAAACTCGCGACACTAATTTTCATCACCTTCAAGTCAAACCCTTTCACTTGACAGGTCACAAGTTAAACTCGGTGCTAAACTAATTTCTACCGGTACTAACACTTGCAGCTTGTACTAGCGAACTCATGACACTAATTTTCGTAACCTAATAGTAAAATCCTTCCACACTAGACGGTTCAAAAAATAAAATCGGAGCAAAACTAATTTCCACTGATACTAACAATAGCAGCTTGTCCTAGCCAACCTTGCATTAGGCGGATTGTAAGTTGAAATCGGAGCTAAACTTATATCTAGTAGAACTGATACTTGTAGCTTGTACTAGGGAACTCGCGACACTAATTTTCATCACCTTCAAGTAAAACCCTTCCAATAGACGGGTCGCAAGTTACAAGCGAAGCTAAATTAAACGAGCATACATTGAATTACAATTTTAAACAATTGAAATCTGAATTCAAAAAAAGGATCAATTTCTCTTGAAAAAAAAATACCGATAAGTTTGAATCGGAATGCAAAACAAATCGAGACCAAATTTTTCATGATGAGTATGAGTATAGTGTACTAACTGGTGGATGAATATCTCCCTCACGGGTGTTTTTCCCGTCAAATTCTAACGAAGGGTAACGAATTTTTGATTCCCAGATCACGCATAATAATTTTTGGTATAAACCATTTTTTTTCACTTTTATGTTCTATGTATGCTCATAAGCTTCAGCATAGACTGATTTTCGATGATTTTAGTCTCTTTTTTCAGTCTTTTGCAAAGTTTTGAACAGAATCTGTAGGTTTCACATGTCTTCTCAAATACAATTTGGTAAGGGCTTCAAAAATTTCAATCAGTATCGCTTGAGGAGAATTCGACGGATGTTGTCTTTAAAGATGCAACCAATACCTTTTGAACCAACTTTGTCGAAGACATTCAATTCATATGACGGTTAGTAAGCTCACTATAATTGTTTTTAATTATAAAATGTTAGAGCGTGTCTAAAGTGACACGTCCTAATCTCTGAAACTGTATAACTGAAGCGCACTATTTGTTGAGCTTCTTTGCTGAAGACACCTTTTGTCTAAATCTTATAGTTTCTGCGTCATTAATTTTGTCTCACTAAATTTCCCGCCACTGTGCATTGCACAGTGGTCCAAAAGGGCTAAAAGTGGAACTTTTTTCGTAGCGCCTCTGTCTTTTATCTTATCTCTTAAGTGTCTTCAGAACATTTGCTTTTTCAAACATGTTTCATAACTTGAAAGCATCAAAAGTTAGTCAAAGTTCACTATAAAAAAATTGAAAATTCTAACTTTTTTATTTCAATAGATAGAGTTTTATTTTATAGTACAAAGTTGTAGAATACGTGAAAATATGAAACTTTGTTCGATACATCAAAACTCTATCTCTTTTCAGAGCAGAGTTATAAAGGTTTTATTTTGAAAGTTATTTAAAAGTTAGTTTTTTAAACTTAACTATAGTTAGATGAGGATTTACATGGATAAAATGTTCTGAACATTTTTTGGAGAATTCAAATCACACGTTTTGCACAAGATTACAACATTCTACGATGTTTCCTAGCCAACTTGCAACTTTAAGTTTTATTTTTACTCAACATTTACTTTTAAATAACTTTCAACTTTATAACTCTGCTCTGAAAAGAGATAGAGTTTTGATGTATTCAATAAAGTTTCATATTTGCACGTATTCTACAACTTTGTAGTATATAATAAAGCTCTATCAATTGAAATAAAAAAGTTAGAATTTTCAATTTTTTTATAGTGGACTTTGACTAACTTTTGATGCTTTCAAGTTATGACACATGTTTGAAAAAGCAAATGTTCTGAAGACACTTAAGAGATAAGATAAAAGACAGAGGCGATACGAAAAAAGTTCCACTTTTATCCCTTTTGGACCACAGTGCATTGCCTTTTCACCGAATTTTTCGGTTAAAATTTATGTCTCTGTCTCGTCAATACTTTAGTCATCCCGAACAGTGTAATACTGGTCACTCAAAAGCGTTTTGTAACCAAACTTGCAACAGGTTTCGTCGTTGATGATAACGCTCAGCGAATTACCACACAGCAGTTGATCATACAATTTAGCACGCATGACTTTTCGGTCCAAAGTTTTGTCCACCGGACCCCAGATTTTTTTTGTCCATGAAGCTGCTTTCCTCTCCATGCTTCCGCATCTAATTTTAGACCACTCCAATGCTTCCTTCTTACATTTTCACCAACTGACTCAGCGAAATGTTGGGGATAGTACACCATTTGTGCACGATATTTTTAAGGTTTTCCGGGAAAGTGCTTCTCACTTTCACAAAAATTATGAAAACTGGAGCTCACGATACACAGATTTTAAAGTTAAACTCTTAGCAACAACATACAGCAGGAATCAGCTGTTTAAACGTAATCCGGAATAAGCAGTGTTGTATCAAAATCGTGCTTATACATAATGGGACACCCTAAAACTTGGCTATATAAGTACACGGAAAATAAAAAAAAGTAAAATTTACCAAGAAGCAGAGGTGATTTTTTTCCACCTTTCGTTCTCGGTAAATTTTACCTTTTTTCATTCACATAGCGAAGTTAAAACCTTTTTCATTCTCACTCTGAAAAAAGGTAGAATCTATGTGAATAAGAAATCTAGCAAAATGGTAAATTGTACCGTTTTCATATTCACCTTGCAAAAAGGTGAACGTTTGTTTCAGTTAGTTTTATCAATAGAATTGTTCAATTTAAAAATTAAAAAAAAACAAAATTCATTCAAATATTTAAAGTCGTTATTTGTCGTCTTTTGGCTACTTATAATAGTATCTATTTCCTCTGAGAGAAATATGTAGGTACAAAATTAAACGCCTCAGCCGAAAAATCGAAGTAATGAAAAATTCACGAATAATTGTGGAACCCAGCGTATAATTATTCGAATTGAATAGTTAACCTTGCTCGTAATTTAAACGTGCAATTTATCTTATATGTTTAGAAGGTTTTGCAGTTAGTTTGTGTTCTCCACCATTTAGCTGTCCCTAACATAAAAGCGATGCTAAGGCCGCTAAGGCAATTAGAGCATGCTTCACGTCTAGTACGCACCTACATATTAAGTTGGGTCCTGATCGCGGTGGTGCGGCTGTTAACTAGTAGTAGTAGTAGTTGCTGCTTCAAACGTGTTTGGAATTGGCAAGAAATCGCCGTAATTGCCGTCGGCGTCCGTCGCCGCCGCATGTATTCTTGCTTGCGTTACCGTCCGTACGCAACTATTTAAGTAGATACGCAAGTCCAAAGGTGTGCGGGGGAGGAGGGTTCACGACGACGTCCGTCCGTCCTTTCGTCGGTAATGAGCTTTAATTGGTGCGCCACTGAGGGGGTTCCTATCAACAGGTGTAGCTGTTACTCGAACCGCCCCGATACTTAGATGTCACGTGCGAAATGGTTCCGTTTGGGTTTGCCCTCAATGTCAAGGCGAGAGTTGGGCACTATCGGAATCTAATTTTCGCTCTCCAGTTGTCAAATGTGTCGCTGTTGCTTCTTCCTTCATGCAACAACACGATTGTAGATTTAGTTTTTGGCACGGCCAATGTTCGGTGCGCAAGGTGTAAGTTATTTCTTACGCGCTTCGCTGACTTCCAGCCGAGACTTATTTAAGCTGGTGTGGCGGAAATCACCATCATCATCATCTTGATCAGGGAAAAAAGTGAGAGACTAGGCGGCGACGTTCGAAGACGCCGACACGATCGGTTGAGTGAAAGTCGATAAACATGTTAAAAAACATCGGGCAAAGCCACTTAGGATAACAACATCAAGGTGGTTGAGCGCGGTTGGATGAGCATAGTTGAGATATTTAGGCGACTGACAGGTGTGGCTCTCTAGAGGGGTATTAGCTAAACCATCTTCGCGCTACAGTTGATATTGCTGCCACAACCTAAAAGTTTGTGGAGGTGACCTATGTCTTTCTGTATTTATTATCTGGGTTGCAGTGTGCACTGCAAAAGCGCATGTTTTTTGACCTCGATCCCGGTTCAGCTTTTTCGAGAAAACCAGTTTTTGATACCCCTAGAACTTGTTTTTTTGTGTGTTCACTTTCCAACGGTCGCCATGTAAATTACCGCACCAATACTCACTTTGAACTTATCCTTTAGAAATGTTTCAAAACATTCCAACAATCATCTCTTCCACGGTAACATAACTTTTCGTTACTCCCCAAACATACATTTATGTTCGCGTTTCGGGTCAAAACATACCTCGTGTTATTACATCCTTCCACGGATGGGGATGCTTTCTTCGAGATAATGCTTCAGGAACCCAAAAAAAAGACAAACCCAGAGAATAAAACAAGGCGGCTGCACCGTCTGATTTGGAAATTAAAATTTATTGCCCATTTGTTGTTGGACTGGCTCTGGTCCTTTGGTACTTGTTTCGTTGTTTGAGTGTTGGTTATTTTTGTCCCGTTTTGGAATCACTCCCACCGTGGCTTGATTTTTTCCTTTCGGTTGGGTCATAGCCGAAAATGGCCCTTTGCTCATTGAAAAATAAACGTAAAAAATCCAGTTTTGAGTAACCGAAAACAGAACCTTTATAAGTTTAATGGTTGTAGAAGAAACGGACAATTTATGATGCACAGTTAGGATTGATGCTGATTTCTTTTTGAAAACCGCACCTGTGTTGTCAGGTCTACAAAATAGTCTTGGTTTAATGATGTCAAACATTTTGAAACTATTGTTGGCTAATAATAAGTGGACGCTGAATCCAATCATAAAATAAGCGAAACTTTTAGAGGTCCAGGTGTTAGGTTCTTAATGGAAAAAAGCTCCAAGATTGAAAATCCATTTAAAATAGGATATTTTTGGCAACACTTAACGTTATTTCTGCTGAGTTGTATGCACACTGCAAGCTTTGTATAGCAATTTCAAATCCTTAAACTTTTACACCTCCCTTAACTTTTTTCGTGGGTTTTGCTGCCAGAAAGAGCACAAATTTTGGTTAGCGATCCATCCAGTCCTGAATTAGCGCAACGAATTTTAATTTTGTATGGCATTTTTTATGGGAAAATAAAATTTTTCATTCAAAAATCGCCAGGGTTGTACTAAAACTTCCAAAAAATACAACTTTGGGTGAAAAATGTTCCTTGATTCTTGCAGTAAAATTCATGCGAACTAAGCACAAACATAACTTGTACCCCAGAAAATTCTTTTTTATTCTAGTGTTTTGACTGTTTTTTTGAAAGCTGTGTAACCGTAGGATAAGAATAAAAATCTCAAAATACTGCTTTGCATAGCCAGGGAATTTATCTATATATATAAAAAGCAATTTCTGTATGTTTGTTTGTTTGTTTGTTTGTTTGTTTGTCCTCTATAGACTCAGCCGTCTTAAGAGCTAGAAAGCTGAAATTTGGCATGGATTCTCATTAGGACCAGGTAGGATGAAAAATGTTTTCAGATTTTTGGATGACCCCTTCTGGAGGGGGTCGTCCATACAAGACAAATATTGTTTTCACGATATTGACGTTATTTTTCGTCGGATTGTGTTGAAAATTTGCACATGAGTGTTTTGAAAGACGAGCAATCGATTCCAGGTGTCAAATTTTTTGTAAGGGGTCAGCCAAAGGGGTCGTCCATTTTAACTGTTCGCTGTTTTTGCGATATTGACGTTATTATACATCGTATTCAGATGAAAATTGGTACACGATAGTTTTGAGTGACGTGCAATCGATTTGAGGTATCTAATTTAGTGTGAGGGGCCGGCAAAAGGGGTCGTCCATATTAAATTTTCAGTATCTTAGTGATATCGTCGTTTCTATGCATCGGATTGGGATGAAAATTTGCACATAGGAGTTATTAGGGACAAATAACTGATTTCACTTATCCAAACTAAAATCAGGGGTCGGCCAAAGGGGTCGTCCATGTTAACTGTTCACTGTTAATGCAATATTGTCTTTATTATACATCGGATTCAGATGAAAATTGGTACACGAGGGTTTTGAGAGATGAGCAATGGATTTCAGGTATACAATTCAGTTTAAGGGGCCGGTAAAGGGGGTCGTCCATATAAGCCTTTCAATATTTTTGCAATATCGACGTTATTATACATCGGATTGGGATGAAAATTTCCACACGGTAGTTTTCAGGGACGGACAATCGATCTCAGATGTCAAATATTTTGCCAGGGGTCGACGAAAGGGGTCGTCCATATATATTAATTTTTCACTATTTTTAGCAATACTGACGTTACTATACAATGGATTGCTTTGAAAATTTGCACACGGGAGTTTTGAGGGAAGGGCAATCGATTTCAGATATCAAAGTTTTTATAAGAGCCCCCGAAAGGGGTTTAGCTTTTTGGCAATAATTGCGTTGTTATGCAATGATTTAGTCGAAATTTATACACGTGGTTTTTGATTCCTGATTTCATATTTAGTAGCAGACGACCGACGAAGTGATCATCCAATATTTTTGCAATTATTACTTAACAATGAATCTGGACAATGCTTGGCAATTGACTTTCATACAAACTGTTCATGACATATTCCAAGTTGAAAGCGAAACGGAGTTCGTATGGGATCAGCTAGTTTATTTATATAAACTTTGTAAAAACATTCATGAAATTATTAAAAGCTCTAAAAAAAAATTCTGCCATTTTTAAATACTTTTCCCCCCAGACCCGAATGTAAAACAAAGGGTCTTTAAATAAACGAAAATAAAACTTTTCAATGGATTCAGATTTAATATTTTGAAATGGTTTAATTTTTTTCATGAGATGCTTAGCTGCTTGTCATGTTAGCAAAAAATGAAGCTTGAGAATAGTCAAAACCAAAAATCGAAGACCAACTTCATTTCAAGCTTATTTGAATTTTCTAGATGGTTTAATGTGCAAAAATTTCTTCGTTCATACCAATTTACATACAAAATTAAAACGCGTTGCGCTTACTCAGGAATCAACCAAATCATCTCAAATTTCTGACTGATGGTTGGTGACCCAAAAGGCATCGAAAAAACATATGGGAACAAAAAGTCATTTTTTGCAGCGATCTAATCGACACATTTTACACAATATAACGAGAAAGTCACAAAAAAGATAAGGGAAGAAAAGCAAACCATACAAAAACAATTTTTTTTTATCGGAGTTATCACGAAATACTTAAAAAGCGCGAATATCTATACAAATCTTGAATTTGCCCGAGTCCTTGAACCCTTCAATTCAACAGTAGTTTCATTGGGCACTATCGGAGTGTAGAACTTTCATTGCCAATCTAATTTTCTAATATTTCTTATTAATATTGTTGCCATCAATATTTTTAAAATTCAGTTTTTATTTTGTTTCATAATGCAAAAAAAATAACAACTGATATAACATAAAATTTTTTAGATACCATTGCCTTTTAAAATTATTTAAATAATACAACTGAAACTTTCAAATGTGGGACTTCAATTTTTTTATTTCTTGTAATAGCTTTTGAATGTTCTTCAATTCTAAACTTCTTGGTATAACTTTTACTGCAAAGTCCGATTCCGACAGAATGCTTCCAAAACAATATTTTTTTTATCTGAGATTAGCTATATGATACTAACTAGACGGTTTCAATTTTAAGAGTATCTCAAAATTTTCGAACATCAATTTAAAATATTGAGCTTTTTTTAAAAAAAAAAACTCTGTCCGAGGGTAACAAAAAAAAATAATTCAGTTTGTTCCATTATGACTTTCAAAATCTCATTTTTTATCTAAAGTGGCAAGTGCAAACCCGGGGTAAGCGCAAGTAAGTTTTCTTAAAAAAAATAAAAATATTTTTTCCTCTTATTTTGGTTTGAAATTTTTTTTGTTTGGCAATCAACTATGAAAAAGGGAAAGAAATCAGAAAATAGAAATTTATTAGGAATTTTTATAGTATGAAGTCGATTCAAAATCGAAGAATCGTAAATATAGAATATCAAAAACCTGTGATAAAACTTTAATTTAAGTTTGAATAGCAAGCTAATATCGAAAAAAAAAAATTAAAATCATATAAGAATTTGTAATTCAGTATCAAAACTTATATTTTGAATTCATAATCAAATTTCAAAATAAAAATTTAAAAACGAATTTTTCAATCTGAATTATATTTTACAACGTTTCAAAATTAGTAATGAAGCTATCAATTCAAAAATTATGATTGCAATTTTAGAATTCGATATATTTGGATCCTAATTATATTTTTTCGTTTCAAAAGAAATCAAAGATTCTTATTACAAATTTGGTGTTAAGATTTAAAGATTTTCTTCCAAATTTCAAAAATCCTCAGAAATTAATTAAAACAAAAATAAATTCCTGATTTTAAGATACACACCGATAATATAATCGATTTTCGTTATACTGCTCATTGAATGTGAAAACAGGTTGAATTAGAAAAAATCAATGAAAAGCCCTTACTTTCTAACAACTGATTGTAAAAACATCTCAACTAGAATGAAATTCAGATGTATTACGTATGTACTTTTCGTGTACTTTTCTTTACTACGTTTGTACTTTTTTCAAAACGTGATTATTTTTTGAAGATTGTACTTTTAAGCTACCATCCAACATAATTCGCAGTTTGTTTTTTAAATTTAAATTTTTTTTTATTTGGAATTTCTTTATTTAAAACGGCTCGTAACTTGAGGCTTTAAGGAGCCAAACTCGTTTAGTATGTTTACTATTGTTTGCTTAAGCCTAGAATCTAGACCCTGGATCGTCACTTAAAATTGTTTGGTTTTTTTTTGCGCCAAATAATAACTTGAATTTTGGTTTATGTAGTATTTGTTCAGAGAGTCAAAGCAAAAAAATCAATTTGCAGAGAAATGTGTAAATAAAAACATATCGAAATACTTTCTGTTTTGTTTGTTTTTTTTTTTTAATTTGCTGTTATCTTGAACACTTTTTTTTCAAAACTTTAGCAAATATTTTAAAATGATTCAAGAGACAAGTTTGGCAAGAAAGTTTAAAAAAAATCATGAATCTTTATTATTATTATCATTATTTTCACTGATGTTCATAAAGATTCATAAAAAGGATTACTGTTTCACAAATTTTTTCCAGAATGAGAAAAACTATACTAATACTAATGCAGTAATAGACGTTTTTACCATTAGTTTAAAATATTTTAAAGAAATTACTACGCAGGGCAAAAAATTCACATTTTTTCGAAAAGCATAAAATTTTAGAGCTGATTTTGACTAATTTAGAGGTGCTGAATTCAAATATGGATTTTTCAGCTCTCGTTTTAAATTGTTGTGCCCATTCTGCCATGCTGGAAAATCTAAAAATATATCAACATTGAAATTTTTAATCCATGCTCATTTTTACACCACGAGGAATCTTAGAGCATAAGCAACATTTTTTTAAAAAGTTGTGAAATTGATTAAAATCTTTAGTTTAAAAATTTCAAAAACTTTCTTTAGCAATTTTTGCGTGGTTTTTTACGCATTTTTCGGAGTTTACGCGGCATTTGAGAAAACACATTCTAAGTCATTTTCAAAGGAAAACACTTAGATTCTTATTGAGACCTTAGACCTGAGACTTGAAACATCAGACATGAGACAAGAGACAAAAGAGAAGAGACATGAGACCTGAGACCTTGTCTTAGGTTTCATGTCTCATGTCTCATGTTTCAGGTCTCATATCTTAGGTTTCAATGTCATTATCGTGTCATTTCATGTCAATGTCATATCATGTGATTCATGTCAGGTCCCCCCTTATTGTAGTTACAATTTTTCTATTGTAGTTTTTTTTTAATTTAAAAAAATATTCCAAAGTCAGTATCTCTGAAACTAAATATTTAGACAAAGTTTGAATCCTTCGATAAAAGATTCAAAATCAGTTTGTGTTTTGCATGGAGATTCGCTGGTACATCAGTCATGAAAGATTAGATTGATTTTATTAAAAACTGATGAATTTGAAAACACTCCAACGCCTTATCATCAAAACAAGAGATGATGGAAAAAATTAAAAGATTCATTTTTATACATGTCACCAAAAAGCTGTTCTCGTGGGTTATCAATACTAATCTGAAATGTACAATATTTCTAACAAATATCCTACAAGACGATAAGAAAATAGTGCTTATCTTTGGCTGATGAAGAAGCTCCTAAGAAGTGAAAACTGTCATATTTTTGTTTTATTTTTCTCCTTATAAAAAACATGTGTTATGTGTAATCATTTGTCAAATAGATAAGTGAAAGAGCTCATAAGTTGATCATTTTTAAATACCAGATATTACTGTTTTCAAATTTTAAATCTAAATTCAGTTTAGGATTCTTGATTTTCATTTCGAAACATCAATAGAAATCAGAAATAAAAAACTGTTTTGAAATCATGGTAAAATATTTTGTTTTGCATTGAATTTAAAATTTGATTCATGATTTTCAAATTCGAATTTTCAATATTAAGAAAAAAATTTCCGTAAAACATAGAAACCATCCTGAGTTTTTGCGCATTCAGATTCGAAGTTTTCAAACATAATTCTCATACAGAATTCTAACATACCGAACCTATAAAACGGCGATACAGAATTGAAAATTCAGAATCAGATTTATTGAACGAAACCCATATATTTATTGAGATTCACAAGTCGGAAAAATTAATTCAGATTGTGGAACCCAAAACATCAAATTTTGAATAATATTTCGAATTAAGATTCAGATTTTTTTAAAATTTAGAAATCGTATTGAATTGATGAAATCGGAAACAGATTCGGAATTCAAATTTTGAACAGAAGAAACAGAATTAATATTCCAAATTCACGTTCAGCTCGTAAATGGGTTGTCAAACAAAATAATGAATTCAAATCGCAAGAGATGGCAGACTTAGAACATATATTGTAAATTCAATTTAAATATTTTGTTCAAAGTCAGTTTTTATACGAAATTAAGTTGAAAATAACAAAAATAAAGTAGAATTTTAAGTTCATTTCAAAAATTTTGTTAGAAGAACGAAAAAAAAAGATTTCTTTTAATCATTAACAGGATTTCAATTATTGAAGTGAATTTTAATGCAACATTTTTTCGGATAAAAAAAATCAAAAAAAAAAAATGGCACACAAAGTTTCATTTTTTTAGTGTATTGTTTCACATTATTAACCCTCTAGTGAAAATACAAATATTTAGCCTTGAGTGTAACAAAGATGCTGGATTGATTTTTTTGAAAATAAATTACTCCAACTTGGTTCAAGAAAATGATTTAAAAAAGTTGTCTAAAATTAAGTTTTTTGTAATCACAAAATAAAACTTCTGTAAATTTTTCAGCAAAAAAAAAATTAGTTTAGGCAAATTATAATCTTAAATTTGGTCTAAGATGGTGAGGAACAGATTTTTGACGCAAAATTTAATTCGCTTTCTTTTACTTTTGAAAATTTAATTTATTTCTGTAGATAATTTAAATCTTTTAAATTTCCTCAACAATTTTGTTGGCTGATCTTATTTCATTTGAGCATGATTTTTTTTTTAATTCAAGGCATTCTTAAAAAATGTAAACTTATTCTATGCTTAAATCAAATAATTCAAATCTCTCTCAAAGACTCTTGAGCAAGTTCAAAGATTTTATCATCGGTGAAAATTCCTTCTTTTTTGTTACTGAAGGCTTCATTAGACAAATTTAGCTTACAATTTTAAAGATTTATGGACATATTTTCAAAAGTTACTAAATTATTACTATTACTATAATTATTACTTACTATTTAACAAACTTACAAATGTACAGTACCGTTCATCATTGTATAGAAATTGGAACCACGCGAACTGTCAATTCGACTTTGAACATCGATTACCTTTTACTCTGATGATATTTTTTGATCAAACTTTCTGCGTAAGATAAAGCTTAGTTCTTTTTGAAATGGGACACTTTCATTTGCTAACTTTTTAAGTTAGCATGTCTGTCTGAAGCATGTCTGAAAATTTCAGGCATGAACCTTAAAATGCGATTTCTATAGAATTTTAGACGATTCATGAGAACAATATCTTTCCCATCCACAAATCAGTCAAAAATGTCTGCCAAAAGCAATAAAGAAAAGAAAAATGGAAAAAATGATTCATTTATGTTTTGAAATCAAAATCTCAAGATATGGTTCTGAATTTTTGATAGAATTAGGTTTACTGGCTGTAGAACATAAGATATGATTTTCCTATGGAAACATTCGTCCAAAATTCTATGGAAATCGCATTTTTTGGTTCATGCCTGAAATATTGTACCTCGCGTAACTTTTGATCCCATAGATAGAACTTTTCAAAAACGTCAGACATGCTATCTTAATATTTTAACAATCACTCTGCAAAATTTCAGTAAAATACGTAGCATAGTTTCTGAGATATTGCAATTTGAATGGTAAAAGTCGGAAACGTCCGATTTTCGTAGAACTACTGTATCCCAGGCCACACAAACTTTAGAAATTTCCAATTTTGTGATATATCTAATAGTGTGATAGTTGATCTATCTTACGCAGAAAGTTTTTTAAAAAAATATCATCAGAGTAAAAAGTTATGGAAGTTCTAAGTCGAAGTGACAGGGCGCGTGCTTCCAATTTCTATACAGTGATGAACGGTACTGTATAATCCAACAGTACTTTTTTAATTTTTTTTTTAATTCATACTTTGTTTGAACAAAAATACCATAGAAAAATAATCAGTCACTGAAACACACCACCCTCCACCCCCCCGCATGAGGTTTTTCCTACGGCCTTGCCATATAGTAATCATTTGCGCGGCTGAATTTGACCAATTTTTTCGGTTTAGATTGTGTAATTTTTGGAAAATTTAGCTCTTTCATTGGGTTCGGGAATGCTCGATTTTTTTATCACCGGGAACCCTGGAGTTGGACACGTTTTTAAGGGTTAAAATACCGAAAATTTGAGCGCTTTGGAGCACCCCTAAATCAAGTCCGATTGAAGGGCCAATCTATAAAATGTATATGGTTGGTTTTCAAAATTCGATCCTGATTTTTTTCCCAAACATCTATTGCCACTCCAGTGCTGGTGTGTAAAACCAGTGATAGAGTTTAAGGCAAAAAAAATCTTTAAAATTCCACCACACAAAACCAATTGAGGTAGAAAAGAATAGACCTGTGGGTGAGCCCAATCCAGCTCGGAACGGAATCGATCCAGCGCAACCGCCCAAGTGGTCGCAAATTGTTCACGATTACATGATCCGGGTGCCAACAACAGCAGCCCGAATTAACCGATAGATAGGCACCAAACAAAAAATCTCTCAATTCTCCTGTATCTATCAATATCGTTAACCAAAAAGGGCAGCAGCACCGGTGCTACTATTTTGGCTTTCGCTACGCCCCCGGAGGGTGGATAGGTTGGGTTAGCCCTACGCCCTGCCTCCCACCTTTCTTCAAAACTCCTCGGCTCTGATTCGCGCTCGCTAACTACCGTCCCTAATTGACATTGAGCAGCACTTGGTCTCGGTTTCGGGTTGTTGTGGACCCTCCGAGCCAGTCGCTTGCCTAGGATGAATCATTGCTTTGCTTTCCCCCGGTCGGTTTTCTTCGGGTGCACGGAGGTACCAAGCAAGGCGAACGAACCGTGTCGGAAAAGCCAGGTGGGCGGTTGGAACTGGAACTGGGCGGTGGCTGTTTGTCAATGTTTGCAGCTCGCTCTACATACGCCAACGACAAACGGAGACGACGATGACGATGTCCATGGACCAGGGGAAACCCTCCAATGAATAGACAGACAGACAGACAGCGGAGCCGAGATCGGTTACCGGTTAATTCCGAAACAGGGACCAACCGAGGGAGGGCGCCGCCCCCCAGCTCACCGGATGGTTACGCCAGAGAGCGCTCTTCTTTCACCAATTTTCTCATTCACGTAATTTATCGAGTTGAAGCTACACAATGCGATCGAGGCGAGGCATGAAGCTAGACGCTTGGATAAACCCGACATTGGGAGGAGAGCGGCACGTTGTCGAGAATCGTTGCAAATAATAGCGAATCAGGCCCGGGCCTGGACTAGCACACTTCGGCTTCGGCTTCGGCGAATGGTGGAACAAAAAATGAAAGTGATGCTTTTGGTTTCGGTTCGTTTGCCCCGGGACCATCCACAATAACAACAACTGCAACAGCAGAGTATCAAGCCACTCGAAACGAGCCCTCTACAAAAGAGCACCTCACGGTGAGCACGTTATTGGGGCTTCACTTTCCCTTTTTTCGACCGAGTTTAGATTGTTTCGAGCATTGGAGTCAATTTTTCCGCCTTCCCTCTGTTCGGCTGTTTTGTTCTCGACTATTTAAGCTAGCACGGTTTAAACGTTTAAACGGGCGGAGGCGTTTAACGATGCCGGGAGACGACGACGAGATAGCATCGTGCCGACACAATAATATACGACGACGGCGACGTTCAATAGTCCGCACGCTGACCGAAGAGATCTGGTTCTTTTTTAGTAGTTTTTGCTATTCTTTTAACGTTTAAAACCCAAGACAATTAGTTTAAACGCTAGTATGGTTTCCCCCTTTGAGAAGCTTTGTTCCGATGAACATTCCTTTTAGAGTTTGTTTGTTATTCTAATTTGAAGCGCCTGTGACTGGCAGCGGTCATACTTCTTTTTTTTGTGCGAATTTAAGTCAAATTACACCCGGTTCGTCGCTTTACGTTGAAGTCTCTTGTTTCGGACATAGCGGAATCATTCAACAGGTAGCTTACAATCACTTTTTGGGAAACTATGTATTTACCTACCGATTTCCTCGATTTAATATTTCTTATACGAACGGAAAGTACAACGTCGTCTTTCCTTAGAGTTGTGTATAAAAACCTGATGATACTCGAATATTGTCCAATCGCTTTAAAAAACAGGTGACATTTAGCCAGGGATGCTATTGAGCCTGATTTTTGGAGGCCCAACCTTATAACCTGATAAGCCTCCGTTTTTCTCTGATTTTTGGAAATAAGCCTGATTTTTCCTAATTTTTGTAAATATGCAGATATGCAGAGCAAACTCGACGACCTCACCGAAAGTTCCAAGGCAGCAGGTCTCAAAGTCAATGTCGGAAAGACCAAGTCGATGGAGATCAACACAGGAAATCCCTCCAGTTTCATGGTAGCTGGGCAACAAGTTGAGAAAGTGGAGTGCTTCCAGTATCTTGGTAGCCAGATTACGCCTGATGGTGGTACCAGAAAAGACATCGAAACACGGATCAGAAAGGCCCGATTTGCGTTTGCGAGTCTCCGAAACATCTGGCGGTCACGCCAGATCTCTCTACGAACAAAAATCCGAATCTTCAACTCAAACGTCAAATCCGTATTGCTGTACGGGTGCGAAACTTGGTGCACATATGCGGTAACGACGCGAAAACTGCAAGTATTTGTAAACCGCTGCCTGCGGAATATCATCCGTGCTTGGTGGCCTGGCAACTGGATCTCGAATAAGGAACTACATCGCCGGTGTCATCAAAAGGCGCTAGAAATCGAGATTCGGGAACGTAAGTGGAGATGGATTGGGCACACGCTGCGAAGAGATGAAAACGAGATTTGCAGAGAGGCGCTAGATTGGAATCCAGAAGGTCATCGAAGAAGAGGCAGACCCAGAAATTCGTGGCGGCGAAGCCTAGCCGCTGAAATCCGAACTGTCGACGAGAATCTTGACTGGCACCAGGTGAAGACGCTGGCTCCGGATCGTCAACAGTGGAGGTCTTTTACCACGGCCCTATGCACCGGAGGATCGGCGCGGGATCATTAAGTAAGTAAGTAAGTTTGTAAATATAATGGAAAATGAGTAGTACGGAACTGTTTAAAAGACATAAGTGGAGGTCAAAATGTGACTTGATAACCTTAAAAAAGGTCCTCACTTCAATCGAATTTTTCGTTAAACCCATGTATCCTGATTGTATTTCTCATGTCCTTGAATTAAAAAAAAAATGGCAACCTTGCATCTAGCATAAGCAGCGTAGTTCGTTTACTATACATATGAGTGTCAATAAATGAATAAAGTTAAAAGTAAACCCAAGTATAGGATCTCAGTGAATTTTGATGATCTTTCGAAGAGATCATCTCCCTTCCAGTTCTTTATTAGTACATTTAGCAAACATCTTTAGTTGACATAGTTATTAAATATATAGTTTTCCTACAAGATTGAAGAAAAACCAAAAAAAAAAGAATAAAATGTTGGAATTTAATTCTTATGTTTACACATTTTTTGACAATCTATGTTCTTCGAGTCATGATGGCTTTATCGATCTTTAAAACTAGCGTAACTAGTGTACAACTAAAACTCAGATTTCTTTTGAAAAAAAAAGTTAAAAATAAAAAATTAAAAAAAAACTAGTGAAAAAAATCTTAAATTTGAAATTAAGATACTCTAAAAACATGTAAACAAAAAAATCTTTAAATAGTTTTTTTTTTAAATGAAATTTTAAAAATAAAGAAAAATAAATTTTAAAAAATAATCACACCACATTTAAAAAATAATAACTTTCAATTAAAAAAAATATTACTACATAAAATTAAGAAAACTTATAATTCAAATTTCCAGTTTTTAGACTCGATTTTCCGTGCATTCAAGAATAAAAGAATGTCAATTCTGTAAAGCAGTATTTCCATTTTCTTTCTTTTTTTAAATAAATCTCAATTAAATTGTTGGCGTTTCCAATATCCTCTTTTAAAAATTCATATTCAGCATTCTTTCCTGTTTACAAAAAAAATTAAACAAATTTTTTTGAATATTATTTTTGACTCGATCATTCTGGCTAAAATAATGGAGATGCTCGGATAATCGATTTCCTCCTGTAATGGATAAAAAACGAGAAAAACTAACAATTAACAATTGAGGAAAAAAATAAAAACGATAGGAAAATAATAAAAATAATAAAATAAAATTTGAAAAAAAAAATACTTACAAAAAATATAAAAAAGTGAAAAATGTGAAAATTAAAATAAAATAAAATTGGAAAATTCAAAAATAAAAAAATTATAGGGAAAAAACTAAAATTTCAAAAATATCATGAATGATTGAAAAATAAGAAACGATATATTTTTTTTCTATTTGAAAATCAAACATTTATTTCATACATTAAAAAATTGAATAAAAGAAAAAAAAGAAAAAGTAGAAAAAACTGTAACATTTGAAAAAAATTAAATAATTCAAAAAATTTAAATATGTTCAAAAAATAAAACAATTGAACAGTAAAAAAAAATATTCCTAAACTAAAAACAACCAGAAATAAAAAGCAAAAAAAAAAATTAACAAGTAAATAAAATATAAAGATTTTTTTTCCAAACAATAAAAAATGAAATAAAAAACTACGCAAAAGAAGAAATATAAAAATTTAAAAAAAATTAACAAAAATATATCCTACATATCTATTCTCTGTCCTACATAGGAAAATAAAAAAAATGTTGATGTGAAAAACTTGAACTTAAAAATAAAATTACTTACTAAAGACAACGGTTAAATATAGATGTTTTTAAGGATATGATACGGTTGCCATCCGTCCCACAAATGTGGGACATGTCTAGCTTTTTTGTTGAATGTCCCGCCGTCCCGCTTTTCCCCAAAATGTCCCGGTTTTTTCTTGGAAAACTGTTACAAAATTACTGAAGAACACTGGAAAAAACTAACTTTAGCCTCTATTTCAATTCATTGGTTCAACACAGAAAACCTTTCAAACACGTCTTATTATTTTTTTAAAGCAGCATTTTTCGTAGTTTATATAAGACAATTCTGAATAAATCTAAAGTAACAATAAGGTTCTGATTCAGTTAAGCGTTCTTGGAGCACGTTCAACCAATGCAATGTAAATAACTTTGAAATAAAAAAAATGTTTCAGATGGTTGCAAATGATTATAGATTTTAATTTTTCGTCGGAATTTTAGTTAAATTGCTTTTTAATCTTAGATCATTATTTTTGACTCAATTGACCAAAGTATAAAATGATGAATGTTTTGAAATTTGGTTTTTCCACGATATCGAATTAGCCGTTTAAATGGAGGACTCGATATATTTTCTCTTGAATAACATGTAAATTTGCGAGAACCGTGGAAAATAACCGTGGTTATTGCAAAAAACCGTGTAAATAGAAGTCATGTAAGAAAAACTGAGCAAAATCCGAGTACAGAAAATCCTTATTGTACTTTTCATAGATATTCCTACAGATCACTTTGACAGATGGTATACGTATAATTTTAGCACTACAATTAAGCTTTTTTTAAAACCTTCCTAAATGTCCCTCTTTCTTCGGCTGTGTCCCGCTTTTTTTCGTGAATTGTCTCGCTTTTTTCGGAAAGTATCTGGCAAGCCTAGGATATCATATATTAAAAAATATTGTAAAATAAAAAAAATGTATGAAATGAGCCTCCCACAGGGTTTATATTTGAGTCCACTTTTGTATAGCTTATACGTAAACGACATCGATAGTTATATCTCTGAAGGTTGCCTTTTAAGAGATCTTCCAGATGATGACGTTTTTATTAGGGTTTGACTGATATTTTATACAAAATTCGACAAAGGTTCGGTCCGGTTGCCCAGATTAATAAAGCCCGAATTTTGCTCGGATTTATTCACTTTATTTGCCGAAACCAACAAAAAGATGTGTTTTAATCTTTTCATTTATGCATCCAAAACGAAATTGTTTGAGCAATTTTTATAGAAATGATCATGAGAGTTTTTTTGAAAGCCTAAAATAGGATTTGAAACTGCTCATGAGTATTGATGAAAACAAATTTTTTTTCAATTTTTTTTTCGTGATTTGTGTTGAGTTATTCCTGAGCTTTTTTCTAATATTATCACTGCTTTGAGAAATATCTGTAAACTATTCAAAACTACCCCAATTCTTATTGATTCCAAAATTTGTGCATTTTCTCCTTTTGGTTTGGCTTTTTTTTTAAATGATTTCGAAACTGGTTTTCTGCTGAAGATATGAATATGCTCAGAATTGGAGCCGGTCACAGTGAGGCTTTTAAAATATGAAATCATAAAATTTCTCCACTAAACCTAGGGATCAGAGCATATTTAAGAGTTCTTAGGCTTTGAATTTTGGACTGATAATTATCAAGAAAAATTTAAACTTGTGTGATTGATTTCAAGTCCATGCGGGAAAAAGTCGCGAAAATGCGGGATATCCAAAATTGGAATTGAATGGCCATCCTGCATTCAAAAACTGTTCAAACTGTTGAAACTTTCAAAATTATAAGGGTTTTGAAAAAAAACTTCAAAATGAAAGCTTCAGTTTGAATGTTTGAGTTTCAATGTCGAAAAGTATAGTTTTGATATTACAGCTGATTTGGAATGTGTTTTGTTATATTTTTGTTTTTATCAAAAATTTGCCACTGTTCTTTTCACTGTTAAGGCCAATTTATGTCTTTTAATCACTTTTTCACGAAGGAAGCGATTCAAGAATTTTGAAATAAATCTCTGACTTTTCTTAGTGATCCATCGATCTTTGAATCTTAGAATATCGAAATGAATTACTTATGTTGTGTGAGTTATACTTTTGGTCTGTCAAGTTCTTCAATTTATGATTGTTAGAATTCTCAGTATCGAAATTGATAAATGATGGTTTCAGACTCCGCAGGCCCGCTGATTTTTTTTTAAACAGCCATTTTTCATAACATTCAAAATATTCAGTGCTCTTAAATTAAAAAAAAAAATTAAATTGACGGCATTGTAGGTGGTTAATCAATGGGATTTCAAGGAATTTTTTCGGATTTTTATAAAAAAAATTATACCACTTTATGCTTAATTAGATTTCCCAGCTCTTGACTTAATTATCCAATTCGGCAAGCCACGTTAGATAAATTTACGACTCGTGCTAAGTTGCAGAAAGTATAACTTGATGTATAAATAACTATTTTTTATGTTTTATTTGAGTAACTTTGTCGAATTCATGTTGATCTTCAAAGGTTATGATTTTTAAATTTCATTTTTATTTTTTTCATGTTCATAAGATCATTTTTATTGATTTTTTTTTTATTTCCGATACATTAGTTTTGATTGACTCGGTAGGCTGTGACCGTCGATGACGGAGTGATTTTTTTGTTTGAAGAAAACTTTCAAGAGTTCTGAAATGGAGATTAAGGATTTTTCTGAGTTTTAAAGTTGTGAAAAGATGTGAAAATTTACCTGAAAACGGAATGATAGCGCTAAGTCTTCCGGATCAGCCTTGTGGTGTTGTAAAGCTGATGGAGCATTGAATCCGACTGCCGGACGGATCAACATTATTTCTCAGATAAGTAGTTTGTTTAATTTTTTTACAGATAGGCAAAGAAGGAAATTTTGAATATTTTGATAAACAGCATGAAGTCGAGCAGAAAATATTTCATTGGATAAATTGCACGGTTATTTTTTGTGTAAACGCAAGTTACGGGTCAAGGGAAAGCCTTTTTGCGGTTTTTTCTGAAGTCAGTTGGAGATAACATCTTCGGAGAACATAATTCCATTTTTCCCAGCGGAGCTCTTGAGTTAGCGGATAGTAAAAACAGTAGGTACTAAGTTTGAATCATAAATCATATGTATAAATTATTGGAGTGAAAAATATTTAATTGATATAAAAATTATCGTGGTCAGGAAGGTGTGAACCTTACGTTTCACAGAAGTTCAAGATGGAAACATACGGTTGCGTTCGAACTGATTTTTCTGCCCCAAAGTGAGTTGACCAAATAGTTTTAGTATGGAATTTTATGTTGAAGCATATGAACATACACAATCCAATTCAATGGTAATTTTAATGGTATTTTAACGTGTGCTTCAGAAGTTTGGTTAGGCACTCATCCAAAGTAGTAGGTTGTTTATCAGAAAATATGTACATGGAAATAATTCTGTAATTGGTTTGTGTTTTTTGGGATAGGAGTGAATTATAAACTTTTTTTTTTACACGCTTATGGTAGTTCGGATTATGTTTAGAAGTTGCTTCGAAATTATGTTGAGTTTTCTCAAATAAGTTTTCATTTTTAACTAGCTTTTTATTCACCTAGGAACATTATTGACAAAAGCATGTTCGCTCCCTCAGATAATTTCAATTGTAAAGAACCTAACTTGTTTAAATGTCTCAACAACTTGAATTTTTCAAATTATGGTTCCTTTTTCAAAATTATTATTTGCTGCCCAACATGATCCGAAATGTATAACCCAAACCTCTTCAATTTTTATCTCAAGATACAAAAATTAAAAGCCACGCGACTATATAAAAGAAATATTTTTACAAATTTATGTTTACACTTGATAACAGTCGTTAATTTTTTTTAACACCATTTAACCTAACATACTCATGCCTGCTGCTATAGAAACTTTATGAGTCAGGAAAATAATATTTATTATTCACCGTAACACTAGTCAAAAGTGTCTCCCAATCAATTCCTTTAACCCCTCTCCCAACCAAAATTATTTTGCTGGGATGCAGAGGTGACCTCGGTCCTATAGCACAAAATAGATCTTTCATCCTTTTTCTTTTTTCCAATCTATCCTAATCTAATCATTGACTACTAGGACGTGGCCGGCGCCGTTATTGACGTTAAAAGAGAGAGCATCAGTTTTGTGCAGTGTGAATGAGCTGCTAATCCCAAGCATCATTCATTTGACCTCTGAATAAAATTGATGGCCTCGGTCAATCACGGAGTAGCAACCATTGGCAATGTGGAACTTGTTCTACTGAGCCACGCCAGCGATCGTGGAACTCGAAGTGATAGTTATCGTAATTTGATTTTTTGATAAGTCATGCATACATTTTCTTCAACCATGCATTTCGGGTTTTACGATTCAAGGTGGATGTGAGTAGTTAATCAAGCTAAGCTAAGCTATTTCCGATACATTAGTTTTGATTGATAAAAGAAAACATTAAATTTTGGTTAACTATTGTTTAATTTCAGTAATAGAAGCTTGACAGATTTTCCGCATATTTAATACAAAAGTTTGGGGAAATCCAGCACAGCCCGGTTGCCTGGATTTCATTTTAAAAAAAAGCTCGAATTTTGCCCGGAGTTATTCACTTTATTCGCCAAAATCATACTAAAAAAACAAATTTTGTTGTAATTTTTTTAAATTACTGTAAGTAAGTTTTATACAAAGAATCATGATTTTTTTTAAGTTTTGATGAAAACATATTTTTTTAAATTTTATTTCTGGATTTTAGTTGAGAAGTTTCTGGGTTTTAATCGAATCTGTCCGGATATTGCTCAGATTTTTGATCATAAGTTTAAATCAAATGCCATAATTTTGCCAAATATTTATATGAAAAAGCTCGGATTTTTCCGGCCTGACATTAGGCAGTTACTTCCTCAATTTATATGATAATTAAAACTATTGTAATTTTTTTTATCCCTCAACAAACAAATATAAAAACTATCAGAATATTCTTTGAAAAACTAAAATTGCACTTTTGCAAAATTCCGAGCTACTTTCATGATTTCCATGATAGATTGTCCAAACTACCATGGTTTCTATAGAGCTTTGCATAACTGATTCGATGGATTTATTAAAATGCATAAATATTTATCACCTTAAGCACCACTCAAATGGAACTTTATAGTGGCCACATTCTTCCGCGAAGCATACAGGTTAGTCAATCCAACTCAGAAACGTAAACTCCGGTGGTTGAATTTTTGTGCTTTTTTTTAATTTTGTGAATCGTTAATTCAAGTCAAAATTCAAACGCTTCCTAATGTGACTTTTACAACTTTGTCTTGTATCGGACTGAGTTGTTGCCAGTGAGTAGTTTTATGCTTCAGCTATAGAGAGCCATTCGCAATGTTTGTGTTTGCTCAAGCTGGAGCCTCCCGCATAATGGAATCATCCTGCCTCACTATGTTGAGTGAGTTCGTTGTTTCGTTGTTGTTACTTTGACAGAAACCCGTCTGCCGCTTGCCTGTGTTGTCGTCAGGCGAGGGCTGTGAAATATCAAAGTTGAACGTTTTATGTTAATTTTCAGAAGAAGAATTTTAATAATCTACACCCGTACGGAGCGACGCGTTCGAGTCAAGGCAGCGCATTCATAAACTATTTAGCAGAGCGCACACACATGAATCACGGAGACTGTGACCTTGAGCATTCACTGAACCAGAAAATGGTTTCATGCTGTTGATGATTTTTGTTTTTCTTAGGAAATGCGTTCATCATGTCGCATTGTTTTTGTGGGATTCCTGGAGAATGTTTAACCATTTTTTTTCAATCGTAGTTCTAGGAAATACAGTCTATTTCTGGCGATGATTTTGGTTGTTGTTGTAAAATGTCAGAATCTCCGAAATCTTTCAATCTACACGATGAGATTAGAAGGAATCTCGAAACCTTTGAGCGAGGCAGGAAACCGCCCATAAAAATCCATCAAAGGTAATTCCAGATAGAGATTCAATTAGCTACCCTATCGGAAGCAATTCTCACCCTCCCACCTCCATTGACTCGAAGCTTGATGATACAAAAGACTTTAACGACTGTTCCTAGAACAAATTTTCAAGCGACGAACCCCCTTTTTGCCTCGGAACGCTATGGAACTCCTCTAAATAGTTCTATGACTGACTAACAACAACACAGTCAGGTCGTGCGATTCTTGGGCAGTCCTGTAATTAAAATGGCGATCACGAAGACATTATCGATCGTTTGAAAGCCCGGCTGAATGGGCTGAGATTTCCACGATTTGTGCTAAACGACGACCGACCGACCCGGTCATGAATCACTTACTCCACAATTCATTCAGCATTCCGCATCGCAACTTTAGCTTCGATAATTGTAAGGAGAGGTGTTGAAAAATCTAAATTTATTCTTGGTATAGATAGAAGCGAATCAGCTTGAAAAAATCCCCTAGTAAATTATGTAATCTTTTAGTTTTATTTATTGAATATTATACTTATAACATGTTGAGGTACCTAATTGAATTTCTGAAAAATGTTCTATCATAATGCTCTTTGATTCTGCCCAAAAATGAAAAAAAATAGAGAAACATTTAACGAAAATTAATCTGAAATCAAACAGAATTTAAGAAGTGGGACCAATATTAGGAGCAGAAGATAGAAAAAAATACGTCCAAAGTGAAAAGAAAACAGTACGAAAAGAGAGAACACAAAACAAAAAAGAATTGTGACATAGATGCGAGAATACCAAAAATTAGAGAAAAAACCTAACACACAAAATTTTACAAAAAAAAAGAAGAAAAAAAATTATGAACATTATTAAACCAATATAATAAATTCATAACATCAAAGTTTGCCAAAATATGATGCACATGATGCAAAAAAGCGATGATACAAAAATGATATTAAACTAAGACCAAATCAAGACAAAAATAGACAGAACCATAACAAAAGTTAAACAACATCAATTAAAATAACAAAAATGAGAAAAAATGAAAATAAAAATGACTTCAACACAAAGATTGAATTAGCAAAAAAAAGTTAAATATGAGAACAAAAATACTGACCAAACTGAAACAATAAAAATAGAGACAAATTTGAAGATAGAATCAAGAAAAAATATCGATGGTAAAAAAGAGACTCAAAACAATGAAACTTATGTAGATAAAAACCTATCACAAATGTTACAGACATCCATGAAACATATGTTATCACATCCCGATCAGGAGGGAAAAACTAAATTATATCAAGATGAGATATTTTGATACTAATTTTTTCCTATCTAAATGAGTTATTTTTCAGTACTCGTAGGATGTTAAAATATCTCAAATTATATCAAAAAATCTATGCGGTTATAACTAAATTATATCAATTTTAGATATGCTCCTTTCAAGATTATATCTCGTTCAGATAGCATAGTTTGATATTGGGCCGAACAAATCCTATCAAAATTATAACTTATCAAGATATGAGTGCTACGAGAAAATTTTCTAGCTGGATGTCAATAAACCACATTATTTGCTAAAACCATGCCCCATTTTTGGATTCCATAAAATTGGATTCAATTTCATGGATCTGTTGAGCGAATCTCATTAATGTACGGTTGGGCCGTTGACTTTGATGTCCGTGTTTCAGAAAAAGTTGTACGTATATCAAAATAAGATATAATCATTTTATTTTAGGACAATCCGAGAAAAAATATTCATAATTGAAAATGAGCTCAGACCCATTCAAGTCGGTCAATCAGAATAAGATATAATTCGGATTGGAGTAACTTAAAATCGGAAATTTGGAGTACTTTATTATAACTGAATCAGATGTAAATAACTTGGTGAGATGTGTTTGAGTTATTATTTTGATATGCTCTTTTGATCGGGATGCACATCTGTAATTTCAACCAAAAAAATCTTTTTCATCTGTATTTTTTTTTTTTTTTTGATAAAAATTTGTTCCAAAATTTGCTCCGAAAATATATGGAAATTCAGTACAATTATCGCAGGGATTCAGTTCTTTTTACAATTCACTGGATTGCTATTGTTCGAAATTTCCAATATTTATACCATTTGTTGGGACTTTAATCAAAACTTCAAATATTTCATCAAGTCAGAATCGTGCAAATGGTATATTTAAAGCTGCAGTGCTAAATGTTGCACCGAATTTTAAAAAAATCTATACAAATCTGTACCAAATTTCAAAATCTTTCATCTATACGTACAGATTCTGTACCGAAAACGAGCTCAAAAGTCTGCACTTTTCTAGATTAATCTGTTCATGTGGCAACCATGAGTGTGAAAGCTTTTGCATCTGAGTGTCATACACCTTTGTACAATACAGCTCTATAAAGGGAGGAAAAATTTATTTGACTCTCACCACACAACGTGAAACAAATAAACAATTTCTTCCTCGCTGTCAGTGTTGCCATATTCAAATCTTTACTCTCATTGAAAAAAAATATTTTTTCACCGACAAAAATCTACACCAAAACGTGCACCAACACCAAAAAATCTTTTCAAGGAAGGTAGTAGGCCCGTGAGGAACAAAACGATGAAATGTGATGAAAAGTTTTCAAATTAAAAATACCCTCCCGCTCATTTTCAAACATCTTTCACCTTATTCTAATCTTCTATCCGTCTATATTCTTTCAATTCTTAAATATTCTTTCTCAAAGAATATAAAATTTCACCGATATAGCCGATAAAATAATTTCATTTAAAAAATCTGTAGTTTTTTTTCAAATTTTGTTTGACTGTTGATACCTTTTCTGTTCTCTCATTTTTTCATAAATCAAAAATAAAAAATTACCTAAAAGGTGTGTTAAAAAACGGAAATTACTTTCAACTAAGGTATAATTTCTCATAATTGACAACTTTCACGTGAATCTGAATTCTGTCTTTTTCTTAATGAAATGTCTAATCAATACGGTTTCTGTTTCTTGTTTCAAATCGCTTTTGCCGTATATTTTTTCATATGGCGAAACCTGTACTAATCTGTACCAAATCCTTACAATCTATGCGTACAAAACTTGTACCAAAAACAATGATAATATCAGAACTTTTTAAGATAAATGTAGCAATACTTGTGGCAACCATACCCACTGCTGTTTTGGGTTTTGGAAAAAATGACTAGCTGTGGTGTCCTTCGGAGAAGAGGTATTAACTAGGACGTTTCGTCGAAAAATCAGGACACCGTGAAAAAAATGATAAAGGACACCATTAGGTTGGTAGAAATAATATGCACCCCTTGTTGAATTGTATAATCCAATGCAAAATGACGGTGCATAAGTTAAGGGGGGGGTAGGGTCTAACATTTTCAAAAAATCGATTTTTTTATTTTTTTATTTTCTTATTGTAAAACATTTCAAGAATGTTGTGTCAAATTTTCAAGTCAATTGAAGCAAAACTGTAGAAGTTATAGGCCTTTATCTCCTCCTATCTAATACTGCAAGAAAGCAAGAGCAGAAACTTCAAACGCGTTTTTCTCGAAAGCACATTTTAAAAGTCCGTGGACATCGTCATTTGAAAACTACTTATCCGATTCTTTTCAAATTTGGAACATAGTTTCTATATATAAAATACCAGACCCCAACGTTTTTATTTTTTTATTTTTTCATTTTGGGAAGATTTTACAGGTGAAAAATGGCGAATTTTTAAGTGAAAAATCGTAGTTTTTACTTCAAACAGCCACAAAAATTTCATAAAAATATTTTTAAGTTAAATAAAAACGTTGGGGTCGAGAAAAACATCTATTAATAAGATTTTTTGACTTCAGATGATTCTGTGCTGAGATACAGTGTCCACCGCAAATCCTGTTTTCTAAAAGGCATCTTCGAAAATGCTTCGTCACCGGCTCATTTTTCAATATTTTTCTACGAAAAAATTACTAAATGTTCTTTTAACAATGCTTTGTATAATGCAAAAAATTTGAATACATTTGTTTGAACGATAACTCCAAAAAAAAATCGTGAAAATGGTGTTTTTTTATACCCGTTAGACCCTACCCCCCCCCCCCCCCTTAAGGCGTCTACGGATTAAATTATGCAACATAAGAGATCAACTTTTTGTCCCTGCGATTTTCAAAAATCTGTACTGTTCTAGATAAAGCTGTACATGTGGCAACCATGAGTGTGAGAGCTCTCGCATGTGAGTCTCATACACCTCTGTACAATACACTTCTGTAAATGGAGGCCAAATTTGTTTGACTCCCACCACACAACGTACAGAAATTAAACAATTTCTTCCCCGCTGTCATCGACGCCACAAATCTTTGCTCTCATTGAAGAAAAAAATTCACAGACAAAAAATCAGCACCGAAATGTGCAACAAAAAAGATCTTCAGTGGAAAGTATCAGAAATTTTTTTTAAATTTTTTTAATACCATTTTTTTCCTATTTTTTCAAATGGTGAAATCTGTACTAATCCTAACCCAATCCTTAAAATCTGTCCTCTGGACAAACAGAATCTGTACCAAAAATCAACGAAAAATCTGACTTTTTTAAATAAATCTGTACTGGTGGCAACCATGCCCACTGTAGTTTTGGGATTTTTTTTCTTGAAAAAAACTGTCAGAGGTGGCGTTTAGAGCAGAGGTACCAGATGGTCAGGGACACCATGAGAAAAAATCAGCACACCACTAGATTGTTGGAAATATGCACAGATCTTCTTAGATTGCATGAATGAAGGCGAAATAACGGTGCTGTAGACGCCTTAATTTATGCAACTTATAAACATTTTTTTCTGGGATTTTCATCTTTTGGATGATTCATGATTTTTTTTAAGAATTTAACAGGAAGCTGTGTTTTTCCCAATAGCGCCAAGTGATCAACTTCTTGGCTGTCTTTTTGTTTATATCGAAAAACACCGTTTAACCTTTTAATGCATGACCATTTTAAATGAGAACAGAAAATATTGAATCAGTGAAATAATAACATTTCAATTCATATAACACCACTTAATAGGTTTGAAGCAATTATTTTTAGTCTTATGAGAGTTATGGCCCATTAAAAATAATTTTAGAAATTGTTGATTTATTTAGATACGATTTCTTCCAAACATTTTTCATTAGGTGCAGAAAGATGTTTGTGATTGATTGAGATTAAAACATTTGCTAGAATTATCATTTTTTAGAATTACATCTTTGCAATTTTTCTGCATACTTTCTTCGATATCTCTCATACATTAGAATATCGTGATAAAAATACCATGAGCTAATTTCTTTCTATCTCAAAAATATTTATTGTGAATACATAACTTATCTTTTTTTTTTTTTGAAAATCAGGAAAATTCAGGACATTTTAAAGCCCAATTTTCAAAAATCAGGACAATTCGAGAGTTTTAAAACAAATCAGGACGGTCTCTCGAAAATCAAGACAAAACCTAAAAAACAGGACACCTCAGCCACCTCTGGTTTGGAGACCAGCGTCTTTTCTCGTATACGTACCAGGAAAAAACCTGTGCTAGCTCTCACATTTCTCCTCAACACAATGAGCAAAAAATTTTTTCGGAGAAGGGAATTCTCTTCATCACCGGATGTGAATGATCTCGCTCACTCTTATGTGTTGACAATCTCACTCTTAGTTTGCAGTGCAATTTATCTCTTCCCGCACAGCTTGGGGGGAGCAGACGATTTGCGATCTCTTTCACAGGACAAGCCAATCTGAGAAGTATTGCCATCCGTGGTGACATCTATTGATCGTAAAAGGAAATTTTACTATTAAAAACGGACGGTTTAAACGGACTAAAATAAAATCTTATTATGATTTATTATAGTGGACATTTCTGATAACACTGATTTGAAAATTGAAAAAAAAACGTACCTGCTGCAAAAATTGATAGTTCTACAATTTTCTTAAAAAAAAACATTTTTGTTTAACAACCATTTCAAATATCAAATCATTGCAGATTTTTTTCTCATAAGTTTACTGATTTGGACTCAAAAAAAAATGATGATATTTGACATTGAAAATATTTATAAAAATATTCGAATATGCTATTGAATTAAGGATTTCGTTGAGATCTCGGCTATGTGGATTTAAAATTCTACTGTTATGAAGTAGCAAATAAAGACTACTTTCGTGAATTGAGACGTCTTCTGATAAAAAAGGTTTTCGAAATTTCTATTGCGATTTGGAAGTACTACTTATAAAAAAATGTTATTTAAAACAAATATACTAGTGTACCAAAAAGTGTTGTTTAAAAATGCGGCGGTTTAAGATAATTTCACCGTTGGTTGGGACTTCTGATTATTAGGAAATTTGAAGCAGCTCGAGCATTCTGCTGATGGAAAACTTTTTCACACAGTTAGGATCAAATTTGCCGCAAAAAATTCTGTATTTTCGACAAAAAAAAATCTGAAACTCTGTAATTTCACCCCAAAATTCTGTGACGAAATTCAGTGATGTTTTTTTATGATTTTCACTGAGAAAACATGTCAATACAATAAAATACAATACAATTTATACAATAAAATTGGTTAAAAATCAATAAACAGTACCAATTTCATAACATTTTCATGAATTTTAGTCATAAATCCATAGTCAATAAGGACAGAATAATTTATAAAAATAGTAATAATTTATGAGTTTGAAAAAGTAAAAATTTGTTAAATCTGTTTAAAATTTCAAAATTCTATATTTTGTAACATAGATTCTGTGACGCAAATTAACTTAAAATTCTGTGAATTTATAGTTTTTTTGTGATTTTGGTCGTAAATGGACAAAAAAAATATTCCAAAAAATATTCAAAATGTTTATTAGTTTTACTTTATTTGTGAAAAAATGATTTTCTGTTTTGAAAACGTTTTTAATCGTTTAGACGAGGTTTTAGAGTCCGTACGACTTTCTGCACGGAGACATATTCTCCTTTTTGCCCCAATTCAAATTTGGAAAAAAATCGAATATTTCTCAGATTGCATAGGCTTCCTGTCTACCAAATTTGGTGGATCTTCAACGATGGGTCCATTCCCACTTTTTTGGGGTGTGGCTTGTTTTGGTTTTTGTCATCAGCTGAAATTGTCTGTTTGATGCCTTTGGTCCTTCAAGTTCCAAAATTACGTTGAAATTCCGTACGAAAAAAAGAAAACTCGTAGACTTCGTAGAGGTCAAAATCCGTAGATTTACGGAAGAATACGTAGGTTGGATACAACACTTTCTTCTTTTTACTTTCAACACTTTCGGCCTGTTCTAAATACCTACTGGGAACCAATAAAGTTTTCCTTTATTACGACTTTGCTTGATAAGATCTAAGGAGTTCTGCTTTAACTTCAGTAGTCAGTATTGCTATCTTCATGCAGATATGTTAAAGTTCCCAGTTGAAATTTAAGAAAAGTTGACTGCTATATGACTTCTATAGTTCAACGAATTCACATTGGTAAATGGTTTTTCTCTGAAGTATCAGGCATCATACTCACAATGATCCATCAGATGTTTTAGAAGGTCAAGCCACAGTAACGATTGACTCGAACTGAAGTTAGTATTTAGAAGCTGTAAATATAAAAATAAGATGGCCTTTTATGACTCTCCCTGCGACTATCCCTTTTGGATGTCTGGCACCGAGTTAGTCTAGTTTGACTAGACTAGATCCACTAGAGTGTCAAATAGACTAGTATCAATCAACAAAGCTTCCTTAGAAACTCACCAGATAGTTTCCGGGTCTCAACACATCCACTTCGTAATAACCACGTTTAAAAAAAAAAACTTTTCTTACTAAGACAGTAGTGGTGTGTCCTGCCGGCATATCCAAAAGGTCTAGTCTCTTACGACATGGGTCAGCGTATCGAGGTAGTTTTTTTGAGTCGCAACCCAACAGCTGCAGCTGAAGACAGATTAAGCTTTCTCAAGTGATAACGATCTACCTAAAAGATCTGTGTCGTGATTTGACACAAGATAGTTGATAGCTCAATTACAGTCAACTCTCAACTACTGCCCTACCAAAGGGGGCTAAAACTTGTACCCTAAGGAACGATTAACGACGGGAGGCTGCATCCCACGAAAATTGGCTTGTAAGAGATGAGATACGCTTTTGAGGTCAATCTCTCGTTTTTTGTAGATTTTGCACTACAGAGTGGACTTTGAAACACCAACTCGAAGGAACGAAACATGAGAAGTTCGGGAAATCTGGTCTTTTTTATTGGGCATATAGTCATTGTCACTGGTCCAACAATTTGGAGCAGTCGCTCCAAGAAAGAAAGAAGAAGAAGAAGAAGAAGGTCTTTTTTTATACTAACGGGAACTCAGATGATCGAGGTCAGCAACAACCTCAATTCTTCACGAACCAAGGCCTAACCTTTCCTCAAAGGACTGAGGAATCGACCTCTCCTCGCGTTGACTTGAGATCGCCGACCGCACTTCTCCTGGTTGCATACACCAGCAGGGTTAGATACCCCTCGAGACGCTTGTTCCAGACACCTCTGACATATCTTGTACCTGACATCTTCCCTACTCGTTTTGCAAATCGAGTTAAGGAGGTCCCGCAGCGCAGATCAAGTTGTCGATCGCACTTCCTCCGATCTCATACATGAATCGGGGTCTGGACCCCCGGAACGTGTGTCGGACCATCGCACTTCTGACACCGTTGCGCTGGTATCTACGTCTGACACCTGTCGTGCATCACACAGATTTGCGAGGATCTTTTTTCGGCCTATAGTGGGTTTAGTTACCTAAAAATTAACCCTAGAAAGTTGTCTAATGTAGAAAGCTATCGACTCGATGTCGCTTATGTATTTTGGTTTGCACTGAAGAGAACTTAATAACCAGGGAACGTCTCATTGCGAAAAGTTCGACACCTTTGCACTAAAGTGGACTTATGCGCTCACTCCAGGGAACGTTTCCATGAATCAGCAAATATTCGACTTAACATGCAGCTGTTGTACCATACTGGACTCACACACGTACCCTAGGGAACACCTAAACCGGACACTTCGTGGGGATGTCTCTTGAAGAAGTCCACTTTGTCTATCTCCATCTAAAAGATGAATACAGCCCAAGCTACAGGACTACAGGAACTCTAAAGAATGCCTCTATTTAGTAAGTAATAGACTCGATCTTCCTTACGTAGGTATTGTACTGAAGTAGACTCAAAAACCAGGGTTAAGGAACTTCTCATTGTGAGACGTTCGACACTTCCGGACACCTTTGTACTGAAGTGGATTTAGATGTTCGCCTTCGATCTAGCAGCAAATATTTGACTGAATAAGGAGCTGTTGTGTGCTACTCACACACGAACCCTGCAGAACATCTATACGGGACCCTTCTTGAGGATGTCTCATGAAGAAGTCTTCTTAGTCTATCTCCATCTACAAGTTGAACCCAGCTCAACCTACAGGACTACGGGAACCCTAAAAAATGCCTTTATGTAGTAAATAATCGTCTCGATCTTCCTTACGTAGGTATTGTGCTGAAGTGGACCCAAAAACCAGGGTTAAGGAACGCTCATTGTGGGACGCTCGACACTTCTGGACACCTTTGTAATGAAGTGGATTCAGATGCTCGCCTCAGGGAACGTCTCCCTGTAGCAAAAAATAATCGACTACATATGAAGCTGTTGTACCAAAGTGGACCCCCCCCCCCCCCCTTCCCCCCTCCCCCCGTTAAGTAACGTCTCATTGTGAGAAGTTCGACACTTCTGGACACCTTTGTACTGAAGTGAATTCAGATGCTCATCTTAGGGAACGTCTCCCTGTAGCAGCAAATAATCGACTGCATATCAAGCTGTTGTACCGAAGTGGACCCGTGTGTGGGGGACCCTAGGGAACACCTAGATCGGACACTTCGTGAGGATGTCTCATGAAGAAGGATAAACTTTGCCTATTTCCATTTACAAGTGGCATCCAGCTCAAACTACGGGACTACAGAAATTATAGAAAATGCCTCCATGTATGTAATCGACTCGATGGCTTAATAACCTACTTAAGTGAACTCAAAAACCAGGGTTAAAGAACATCACATTGTGAGAAGTTTGACGCTTCTGGACACCTTTGTACTGAAGTGGATTCAGATGTTTGCCTTAGGGAACGTCTCTCTGTAGCAGCAAATAATCAACTGCATACAAAGCCGTTGTTCTTCTTATTGAGAGCAGATCGACACTTCCGACACACCTTCGTACAACAGTGGTCTCAGGTGCTCACCTTAGGGAACGTTTCCACATATCAGCAAATATTCGACTAAATATGAAGCTGTTATACCATTGTAGACTCATACACGAACCCTAGAGAACAACAAGAACGGACACTTCGTAAAGATGTCTCATAAAGAAGTCCACTTTGTCTATCTCCATCTATAAATTTTATCCAGCTCAATCTACAGAACTACAGAAACCCTAGAGGATGCCTCCATGTAGTAAGTAATCGACTCGATGGCTTACGTAGTTCTTTTACTATAGTGGACTTTAAAACCAGCGTTAAGGAACGTCTCCTTTTGAGAAGTTTGACACTTCTGGACACCTTTGTACTGAAGTGGATTCAGGTGCTCATCTTAGGGAACGTTTTCATGTATCAGCAAATATCCGACAGAATAAGAAATTGTTGTGTGATACTCACACACGAACCCTACAGAACATCTACTAGATGGGACACTTCGTGAGTGTGTCTTATGAAGAAATCTTTCGTCTATCTACAAGTTGAACCTACAGTTCAACCTACAGGACTACAGGAACCCTATAGAATGCCTTCATGCAGTAATTTATCGACTCAATGTTCCTCACGTAGATATTGTACTGAAGTGAATTCAAAAATCAGGGTTAAGTAACATCTCATTGTAAGAAGTTCGACACTTCTGGACACCTTTGCTCTAAAGTAGATTCAGATGTTCGCCTTAGGGAACGATTTCCTGTAGCAGAAAATAGTCGACTATATATGAAGCTGTTGTACCGAAGTGGACCCAGACACGAACCCTAGGGAACACCCAAACCGGACACTTCGTTAGAAAAGATTTGGAACACATTTCGAGAATGAATCGTTCTTCTAAGTGAGTTTGTTCGGCGAACAAGTGATCCATCAACGATATTTGTACGATTACAAAACTCGCTTCAATTAATCTTGTGCCTAACGATGATCATAACAGCGGTGCGGCGTCGTCACGATAAAATGCCAGCATCATCATCGTAGCCCTAAGGCAGCAAAGACCGAGGTTGGAGCTTCCCTACTTCAACAAATCGTATCACAGTGCTCAGTGATTGATGATGAAGATTTCCAACGGCTGGGAAAAACCGATGTCGTTACTTTCATTTTTTTTCCCTCACTATTTGCGTTGATCTCCTCCTGTGTCTGTAGGTTTTCGTTGATTGGTGGGATCCTTTCGGGGACCTTGCGAAGGGTTGACCAAGTCGCTTCGTCACCTCGTGATTTGGAAATTATTAATCTACACCTAACAACCGCAGTCCTCAACAAGTTGTGGCTCAGGTGGAAGAGATTAATTTAACCAGAGGATTAGATGGAAGGAAAATTTGAAAAAAAAAGTCCGCCTCGCGTGCGCCGAAAGTGGGCGTCAGATTCGTGGAGAACGCTGCTTTTCAGAAAATTCAAGGCTAGCCAGTCACGCGAATTCGTTGAGATTTGTTGAACCTGAACCGGCGGCATGCTAAAACTTGTCTAGCAGCAGATATGGCTCAACTAACTAACTAACTAACTACTTGCCGGTGTTGATGCGCGCCAAGTCTTCGTGACCAAACCATCTCTCTGAGGGTTGGATGGCTTGCTGGTCATTTTATAATTATGTTGAAAATCGGTTGTAAATGGGATTTCGTTTTTATTTTTTTCTTCTTCTCCACTCGTTTGGTGCAATCTTAATTCGAAGTCGATCTGCCTCCAGCTTGTGCGTGTGATGATGAATGGGCTCGCGGATTCACTTTGAGCAGCGTTCTTCGTGAATCAGCTGATTTGGTGAGATGGTTTTTTTTTCTTCTGCTCAGAATGAGTTGAGCTTTTTTGATGGATAAAAACTATTGTCCAGTCACACATATTTATTTGATGGAAGCAATTTGAAGGTAGGGAATTGGGGGGGACCAAACTTTAACGATACCGGTGCGTCAAAGGAAGTGTAAGGTGTTATTAGGTCTGCTTTGAGAAATTTCTATAGGCTTCTAATGAGTAAGGTTAGGTTTTGAAGGAGAGTTCCCAGGAATCGAGAATTTTATTTGCTTGTTGATTGATCGAGGTGCAACGGAAATCATTCGCGATCGAGTGTTTCGATTTGAATCGGGATGAATATGAAACACTCCTCTATTTATCGAAAGGAAATCTTGTCCAGCCGCCCATAAAGCGCGCATAATCGGAAAGATTTGCGGTTACAAATCTCAACAAACCCACAACGACATACAACTAACCCGTGTAAGTCCACCGGACTGCCGACTAGGGTAATAATTTGCGCCACTCAATCGTCATTTATTGCAAATAAACACTTTTTATGACCGTCGTCATCAACTATCGGCGTGCGCCACTCGAGCTCAGAATTCTAGCTATTTAGCAAGGTGTGTGCGCTCCTTGCGAAACAGGTCTTGGAATGTTTGTTTGTTTTCTATTTCTATTTTTTTTTTCAATTATTATTGCACCGTTGGCGTTGTTTGCGCCATGATGGGTTGTGCAATCGATTGAACCTTTGAATCGTTATGACCCAAAAGCATTTGTGGTAAGTGAAGGTTTTTTAGAATTTGTTGTCTAACATCTCAAATCTGATTCTGATATCTGAATATGAAACTATATCTGGAATTTAATTCTGAGGATTGAAACCTTAATCTGGAATCGGATGTTTAAATCTGAATCTGGTTTTTGATTGAATCTAATAATGATTATTGACTTTTCATAAATTTAATTCGAGGATTGACATCTTGTTTTAGAACGCTACCTTTGTAGAAAATCCAAAAATAGGGACAGTACTGTATGACATAATTTTACTGCATCAATAATTTTAAAAAAAAAGCTCATGGAGGCATAACTTGTATGTGATTTTTTTGTCTTTATTTAAGAGGTTTTTCAGCCACAGGCTGGTTCACCTCTAAAGTGTGTGTAATTTTAGCCTATGTGATTAAAAATGAATGAAAATGAATCGAAGAAATCTGTCAGCAAAAGCATTTCATAAATTTGAGCTTGGCGCCCTCATATTTTGTCTTGCTCGTGCACTTCATAAAAACAAAAAGGCACTTCCGATGTTTCGACATTTCGTTTCTTCATTTTCAAGGGATCTACAGAGTGTCCACCACTCAGAATAATTATACCATTTTTGTTGTTGTATCGATTAGAGTCGTTTTACCATCTATATGGCATTCGCGACTTCATATCAACGTTGCAGTTGGCAGACAGTTATTGAAAAATTTATGCGGTACAACTGAGTTCGATATTTGCTCTTGGGCTCGAACTCATAGACATCGGTTCAGGACTTGCCACTGACTTTTAACACCACTGCATACAGGTCTGAAATGCTTAAATATCTAATGTGTTAAAATTTTGGAAACTGTCGAAAAAAATAAAAATATTATGAGCAAAATAATGGAAGGAGTCGAGACTTTTCAGATCAATGGATCTTCAAGCCGAAAAGCCTAAAAAAGTTTTAGGTCGAGGCTTTATAGACCAAGGGATCTCTAGGCATTCAAGGTTTTAGGTTACGGACAATGGGTCGAATTTACTAAGTCCGAGAAAAGGTATCCAGACCAAGTCTTCAGATCGAGGATCCTTAGGGCAAAAATACACCAAAAGACTTAAGATCAAGGATTTTCAGGTCAAAAGGCTTCAGGTTAAGGATATTTAGATCAAACCTGAGACCAAATAGTTCGGTCGAGGGTTTCCAGGCCGAGTCAGTAGATCGAGAGTCTTTAGCATAGGCTTTCTAGGTCAATGTTTCTTAGAACGGGGGTCTATAAACCGAAGATCTTCAGACCAACTAGCTTCGTGGCTTAAATTCAGTCAAACGTCCTTGAATCGAGAGTCATTAGGTCGAGGATCGAGGATTACCCATTGAGTCTGAGGCCGCTATGTTATAAGGCGTTTTCGGTCAAAGTTATTTAAGCCAAAGAATCCTTAGAACGATAAGTCTATAGGCCTACGAGTATTAAAGTCAAGAGTTTTAGGCTGAGTTTTACGGCCGGGGGGTTTTTGGCATACGCTCCCTAAGTCCAAGGTTCCTTAGAACTGGGGTCTCTATACCGAGAGTCTTTACGTCGGGGTTTTTTAGGTCAAGTGGCTTATGGTTAAGGTCGTGTAGATCAAAGCCACGTATTTAGGTCTTCGGGTAAAAACTCAGATGTAATCTGAGTCCGTCATGGCGATTTCAGTCAAAGTTATTTAGACCAATAAATCTTTAGTACGATAAGCCTACAGGCCAACGAGTAATCAAATCAAGGGTTTTAAGCTGATTTTTTAGGTCAAAAGCTTTTGGCATACGCTCTCTAGGTCAAGGATCTTTAGAACTGTGGTCTTTATAGCGAGAGTCTTTACGTCAAGGCTGTTTAGGTCAAGTGTCTTATGATTAAGAATGTTTAGTGCAAAGTCAAGCATTAGGGTCAAGGGATTTTAGACCGCGAGTCTTCATGCCAAGACTCCTCGACATAGGCTAGCTAGATTGAGATTCTTCAAATGTAAGGTCTTTAAACTGAAGATCCTTATACTGAAACCATTAGGGGGCTTAAGCAGAGTTAACCAATGCTAAATCAGTGATAGTACCCCAAATCTCTACAGATTTCTTGATAATTGAGATATAAAATGTCGAGACATAGGATGTGTAAAAATATCTGGTTTTAGATCATTTTGGAAACTGAACTTGGCCAAACCCTTTATCCCATGATCAAACTAGTTGAAAACAGTTTTCATAACAAGTCATAAACATTGATCTCAATTTTAGTACATTTGTGGTATGAATCAACTTAGCCCAAAAAGCCTTCCGAATCAATATTTATGATCGACCACTCCTCGATCGCCTTCGGAGGAAAAAGAATCTGCCGATCAAAACCAGTCATCGAGCATGCTACCGCGTTTTTCGCATTTATTGCTATCGTATCAACCTGTTTCCGAACTTTACGTTCACCCTACTCTATACAAACGAGTAATGCTACTAAATCCCCAAGCCTGAGCCAAGCCTAGTTTCTGCAGCTCTTTCTCTGTTGTTGTTGTTGTTTTTATTTCTACTGCAGCAACTGTCAGTTCGAGGTTGTTATTTTGCATTAATATTAATGGCCTGCCTCTGCCTGCTGGTCCCTGCTGAGGCTATTAAAGCACACTCTTCGTGATCTTCCATCTTCCTTTTGAACAAGTGAAATAACATCATTTCTATTCCTACAGGGGAGGGAGCCGAGCCATTTTTCATATCTGGTTGTCTAATTTAATCATTCAATTAATGTTAAGTTAATTAACGATAATCATACGATTTATTGACACATTTCGTCATAATCCGCACGCATTCCCCGGCCAGAAGACTCGGACAAGGCTTGACGGCTTTATGGCAGTGTTAAGACATGTCATAATTCAGGCCCCGCGTTGGCTTCCGATTGGCCCAGCAAGATAACGAAAGTGAAGCTGCGTTCTGGAGAACGAAATCTGAGAACGGGTTCACTCAGTTTTACGAGTGGGTTGTTGAAATTTTATCTGGATCTTGCCTCTCGGTACATTTGCAGGTGCTGATTTTTATTTGGGGTCTTTGACCTTTGTTTTGAATAATGTCCGTATGCTGATGTTTTTTAAAGCCAAAATTAAAAAAAATTTTTTTTTGAAATTTTGTCTTTTTTTTAAGACTTCGGATGTTTAAAAAAACAAAAAAAAACTTCTTGAACACCCGTGCCTCACAATTAAGAAAAGATAACTAAACTACCACCTGGGTAAGCGCCTCGAGAACCCAACATCGATTGCAACACCAAGCAACTGATTGATGGAGTGGCAATAGCAGCAACAACCCTGCCGGCATTCGGCAACAACAACGTGTAACGAGGTTCGTGCATCGAGCACAAGGCTCTGATCTAGTTTTGGCTTTGTTGCCGCTCAGAACAGTAAAAACGAAACGGGGGGAAATATTGGCAAGTTTTCCAAGTTCCAGGCGTTTAGCCGTTCTTAACCAGCTGATCGATTGACTGATTGACTTACTGATTGAATTGGCCAGGTGCCAGTAGGCAAGCGATTGTGTAGGTTTGGTAACGATTTAGGAAGTTTTTACCAGAGTGATAGGACTGACTATTGCTACCGAAAGACGACAGTCTTCAAGACAACGTCGAGACAATTTAGGCAAAGATCCTTTGACCCGAATCTTCAGGTCTTGGTCTTCAGGCCAAGAGTTTTTAAGGTCTCTAAACCAAGGGTCTTTAGGTTGACGGACTTTAGGACAAAAATCCTCAGGAAGAGGGCTTTAAGATCCAGGATATTTATGTCGAAACACGTCAGGTCGGAAAGTCTTTAGATAGCGGTTCTAAATGCAAAGAATTTAGGCTAAGGGTTTTTTTTAGCCGAAAGTCTTGAGTCAGATTTTTTTTTCTGCCGAGGGTCTTCAGGGCAAGAATCTTAAAACTCGAAAGAGTTTTTGTCAAGAATCTCTTAGTCTAGTATATTTAGGCACAGCATTTTTTGATTGGGGGTTTTAAATCGACGATTCGACCTTGAAGCCTAGAAGGCCTGAAGGCCTTGAGGCCTGAAGGCCGAAGACCTTCAGGACAAGAAACTTCAGGCCGGGGAACTTCAAGCAAAGATTCTTTAGACTACGAGTCTACAAGTCTAGAGTCTTTAGGCCGTTCGTCAAGGCTTTTTAGGCCGATGCTCTGAAGTATGGAAAGTATTAGGCATTGTTTGAGGGTTTAAAGGTCAAGAGTCTTTAGATAAAGGAATTTGAAAGGAATAAAAGATATTTAGATCAATGGATCGTTTAAGGAGTATGAAGGGAATTTAAGATAATTTTGACGGATCCTTATACTGGTCGAGGGCTATTAGGTCCAAGGTCCTTGGCTCGAGAGTCTTCGAGTCAAACGTCCTCTAGGCCGAAGATTTCTAAGTTGAGAGTCTTTAGATCAAGTTTCTTAAGGCCGAGAAAATTTAGGCAGATTTTTTTTCTGCCGAGAATCTCCAGGGCAAGGACCTTAAAGTCTAGAGAGTTTTGATCAACAATCTCTTAGCCAAGTATATTTAGACAAAGCATTTTTATATTGAGGATCTTTAAATCGATGATCTTCAGGCCAAAGATTTTTAAGGCCGAGGACCTTCAGGCCGAAGACCTTCAGGACAAGGAATTTCAAGCCGAGGACCTTCAGGCAAAGGTTCTTTAGACTACGAGTCTGCAGGTCTAGAGTCTTCCCCAGCAAACATTTTTGTAGGTATATTTCTCAACAGATTTGTTATACGTTTCATATACATTATAGAATGGTCCTATGAAACTCGAAAAAACAGCATTTACCTACCAAAGTGGAGGCAATATACATACATATTTTCAACTTCTGGCCAAAGCGATAACAGTATACGATTTGGACGATATTCGATATCATATGCATACATATTCAAACAATGCAAGAGAGCACACGGGAGAAAAAAAGGAACGAAATCTTCTTCACAATCTGCAAACATGGCGGACTTTTTATCATATCCGATTTAAAGCATTTAATCCGACTTCGAGTAACGATTTTTACGATCTTCTACTTGCGTTAGTTAGAATTACGATTTGCAGTAACGTTTTAATGACTTGAGTTATCATTTCTAATGCGATTTTATGTTTTCTGGGTCAGGCCGTTTGTCAAGGATCTTTAGGCCGATGCTCTGAAGCATGAAAAATATTAGGCATAGGTTGAGGGTTTAAAGGTCAAAAGTCTTCAGATAAATTAGTTTGAGAGGAATAAAAGATATTTGGATTTGGTCGAGGGTTATTAGGCACAAGGTCCTTGGTGCGAGAATCTTCGAGTCAAATGTCCTCTAGGCCGAAGGTTTGGTTTCTAGGTCGAGGTTCTTTAGATCCAGGTTCTTAAGGCCAAGAGAATTAAGGGTAAGGTTTTTTTTGGGCCGAGAGTCTTTAGGTAGATTTTTTTTTTCTACTGAAGGTTTTCAGGGCAAGGACCCTTAAGTCAAGAGAGTTTTGGTCAATAATCTCTTAGCCATGTATATTAAGATAAAGCATTTTTAGATTGAGGGTCTTTAAATCGATGATTTTCAGGCCAAAGATTTTTAAGGCCGAGAACCTTCAGGCCGAAGACCTTCAGGCCAAAGACCTTCAGGCCAAGGAACATCAGGCCGAGGACCTTCAGGTAAAGGTTCTGTGGACTACGAGTCTGCAGATCTTGAGTCTTTAAGCCGTTTTGTCAGAGTCTCTAGGGCGATGCTCTTAAGCACGAAAATATCAGGCCAACGAACACGTTCGCACTGCTAGTTTTGCGAACCACGCTAGACCAACTATTGTGTTGTGTTAGACTCAACCCTGCCCGATTCTAACATTTCAAAATGTTGATCCGTACTTGAACAAAAGTTAAGTATGTAGTGAAAATGCTTCTTAAAAATTTCTACCCGCTCATTTTCAAGACCTGTAATTTTCATCTAATCTTCTTCTATCCATCTATAATTTTCAACTGTTGAAATGTTCTCACTATGAGAACATAACATTCACCGATAAAGCCGTAAAAATTAATTTCAAAACAAAATTCACATTGATTAATCTTTAATACTGGATCCTTAAAGTGATCGAGGATCTTCAGGTCCAAGGTTCTTGATTCGAGAGTCTTCTACTCAAACGTCCTTAGATTGAGGGTCTTTTTAGATCAAATGTCTCTAGGCCGAAAGTTTTCAGGTTGAAGGTCTTTCGATCCTTGGGTCGATGATTTTAGGCCGAGGGTTATAGGACGAAGGTCTTGTTGGTGTCTTCAGGACAAGTGTCTTTAAACTTTCAAGTCTTTAGGCCGAGGACTTTCAGGCCAAGATTCTTTAAGCTAAGAGTCTGCAGGTATAGAGTCTTTAGTTCAAGGGTCTTTAGCCTGATGCTCTTAAGCACACAAATATAAGGCAACGCGAACGGTTGAAGGTTCATAAACCAAGGATCTTCAGATGAAGGAGTATGAAAGATGTAAAAGATATTTAGATTTATGGATCCCTAAAGTGGTCGAGAATCTGCAGGCCCAAGGTTCTTGATTCGAAACGTCCTCAAACGTCTTTAGATTGAGTTTTTTTTTATCAAGTGTCTCTAGGCCGATGATTTTTAGGTTGAGAGTCTTTCGATTGAGGATCTTTGAGTCGATGAGTTTAGGCCGAGGGTTTTAGGACGAGGGTTATTCGTGAGTCTTCAGGACAAGTGTCTTAAGACTTAGAACCACAAGTCTTCAAGTGGATAGGTCAAGGGTCTTTATGCCGAGGACCTTCAATCCAAGGTTCTGTAGGCTTAGAGTCTGTAGGTATTTAGTGATTAAGTCAAGGGTATTTAGGCTGATGCTCTTAAGCATAAAAATATAGGGCAACGGCTGAAAGTTCTTAGACCATGGTATAACGCGGGACCCGACACACTTCCCTTTTGTTAGTGGATGACTTAAGCGCCACTTCCTTTCGGAAGACCACCCACCTAGTTTTGATTTGCCCAGCTAGATGAGACTCGGTCGCGAGTTCCTTTTTGAATCCCTATTTTGGGAAAGAAGCAGAAGGGTCTCCGAACAGGGGTCCGTACTTCGGCTTCGATTCCGAATCCGCCCCGAAGACGAGAATGGCCCGCAAATACGCGGAAAGGGGAGCTAATCGTTGTTCGACAAAAAGCGGAACTAGAGCAGCCTAAAACTAACGAACGAATTCCCATCCACTTACCTTGCTCAGGAATGGGAAAAGATCGTGGTTGGATTCGCGGCCGACCTCCACAGTAAATCGGAACCAAAATACACAACGATTACCTGCAACCCCTTTCCCAGATGCCCCAATTATGTCATCAACCCGGTACTATCTATCAGCTCGATTAGCATTCATAATGACGGGATTGCTTACAACGATAACATAGTTTTATTGTGCTCCACTGCTGTTGGTGTACATTTCCATGCGTGTTTTAAATTCTAACCGCTAGCGCATGCGATGGGCAGCTTGGTCGTTTGTCAATATCCGGATAGATCGGTTTTATCGGGTTTCCCACATTCACTGGATTCCCCATGTGGGGGATGGAATCGGCTACTTTGCGGCTCGCCAGTCCAAGAAATAATAAATTGTCCGCCCGATTAATGTAACGGATAAATGTTCATCAATGCAACATAAGCGGCTATAGTTGCGTGCCGTACCAAATGTCATGTACATGAACAATCACTAGTATAGAAAGTTGGCCATATTCGAGTACTCACGTTTGTCGCTAATTTCAGATGGGGGTTTTGGGAATATCTACTCCCCCATTTTTGATTCTACCTGCGACAACTGCTGTCGAGACTTCCTAGCGATGCGCTGGTCGATGGTTCACGATGGTGTTACTGCAACATGCAGGTGGCTCTGTCGCTGCTCGACGATGAAATCACTTCGTCGCTCGGCCAATACCTCCCTCCGGATTCCCCGACTATAGGATAGCACGCCGGCAGAGCTTACGAGCCGGCGGATTAATTTGGTCGAATGGTAGTAAGTTTCGCTGGCCAGCGTTGCCGGATTCGGCCCGGAAGCGTAGACAACCCGGGTACGATGTTCCGACCGTGGTGCAGTCGTGCAGGGTGCAGTCGATGCCGAAGGCTCTTTGTGAAGGCTTGCGTGGGCGTCTTAAATCTTGGAGTACGCAACTCAAGTTGTTACGCGCTAATCTTCTTCACTTTCCTAGCCTTATCGTAAGCGATCTTATCCCAACTGATCTTCAGAAGTAAGTCAATTGGGTGGTCGCATCAGTTATCAGCTCACTTGAAGCTAGTTCCACTTCGTACCGGAACTACCCGATCCGAAAGTCTGATCGGGCCGTTTAACAAATGTTTCCCTTTTCCATGTATTTACGAAGGGACCTCGTCTTCCCCTTCCAAACCCTAATTCGAAGACCAACCCTTTTCTCTCCCAAACCTAAGTATATAAAGGACTCCCGAAAGAGGTCATTCACCTGGCACACAGCAATTTTGCAGCTGGTGGTCTTCTGGAAGATGCCTCTTAAGCCATGCTTTCTACTCAGGAAATGTGTCGGTTGATCGAATACATTCAAATGCGCGCGAGTATCTTTATAATCATCAAAGTTACTGATGGATATGGAGTTAGGGTGGCACTTTGTAGAACAATAATTGGATTTCGCTATAATTTATTAATTTTAGACTTATTTTAAGTCAATTTTATTCCGGTTGTCTAGATTCGTTCTTTCAATGTTTACGAATGTTTGTTTAATCTATTTTATTATTCTGTTGTTTGATCTAAAGATTATCTTGTGTATATATACTCGTTACAATGGGTCTGCAGACAACGGAGTGTGAAATATATAACAGATATTCAAATCAATGGATCCCTAAAATGATCGAGCATCTTCAGGCTCAAGGTTCTTGATTCGAGAGTCTTCAACTCAAACGCCCTAAGATTGAGGGTTTTTTTTTAGATTAAGTGTCTCCAGGCCGATGTCTTTTATGTTGAGGGTCTTTCGATCGAGGATCTTTGGGTCGACCACTCAAGGCCGAGGTTATAGGGCGAGGCTCTTTTGAGTGTCTTCTGGACAAGAATCTAGGCCGAGTCTTTCGACCGATGGAAGGTCCTTCAGCCGAGAGTTCAGCGGTCTTTCTGCCGAAAACCTTCAGGTCAAGGTTCTTCAGGATGAAATTCTGCTGGTATAGAGTCTTTAAATCGAGGGTTACGTGGCCGAATTTCTTCAGGTCGATGGCCTTAACCATGAAAAATATTAGGCAAAGGTTAGGTGTTTGGAGGTCCAAGGGCTCAAGGTAAAGAAACGTGAAAGGAATAAAAGATAGATCAATGAATTCTTTAACCTACAAAGTCGACACATATACCTCCAATAAGCTCTTTGTGCAAGGCTAAGCGTTTTAAGATGGATGGTCGAGAGTTAGCGACGAGGATCATTCAATGATCCTTAGGTCAAATTTTAAGGCCAAGGTTATCTTTTTCCCAGTCTTCAAAGTCCCAGGCAATAAGTCCTAAGGCCGATGGTTCTCCAGGTTGACTTCAACTTCTTCTGATCACCATCAACGTTCAAGACCACAAAGGCTAAACGAAAATAAAAGTCCTGGTCGCTAATGAAACAATAAAAGTGAAAATTATTTAGATGATAGACGAGCAAATCAACCTAGTTGATCGAAAGTTTGGCCGTTTCGAAATCGAAAAGGAGCAAAACAAACACGCAATTCTGCACTTTTCAATCGGTGAGATTCCATAAAACACGAAACAATTTCGTACCAACGAAAAGATTCGAAGAAATCTTAATCGATTCGATCCACTATTCACCAAACCACCAAAGTTTGCCGCAGCCACAAAGTGGCCGATCAGATGATGATTACCTACTATACACAAATCGGATCCCAACTGTTTGCATTTCCACAAACAAATCTAAACGACGACGGGCCGCTGCCTGCCTGCCACCGATTTGTAGGTCTTGAAACACTATAAATTTTTATAGATCGGGCCCCGCCCTGGACCGAAAAGTCGCTGGAAACGAATAATAAAAACGAGAAGCTAATCGTTACCGTTTTTTATTCGAAAAGAAAAGCAAGTAAAAGTTGATTATTTGTGGTTAATGCCCAGTTGGATTGGTAAAAAAAGAACCTCCGGAGAAAAATCAACAGAAATAAAACTGCTTTTTCGAGGGCTCGGCAGCAATGGGGTTAAAGATTTAAACTTTCAATTTCCTAAATAATGATCTTAAATCTCGTTGCGCGCACACGCAATGAATGCAACAAGCCATAGTACAGAGTGGTATAACTAATTGGCTTCGATGCTGGTGGCGAAAGTCGGCAAATTCGGCAAAGTGATTTAAACTGGAGCTAGAGAGTTCGGCTAAAGTCTACCAGCGAACGGCTTATGCATCGATAAAATCGAAACTGTTGGCCCCGGAGGCTATTGATGAACGATGCTGGATCGTAAAGTGATTGATAGATTTAACCCTGTTACTCAGAAACTTTACACAATTATGATTTTTTGAAACCATTCCATCGATTGACGGTTACGAAATGCATTCGTATTAGAGTACAACCTATGTAGTTCAATTTCGATTACAATGTGCTAAATGTAGGCTCAAAAAATGCGGACGGTTGATCGCACAGAGGGCATAATTAGTTGCGTGTTCAATACCTTCATTAAAAGTTGAAAAGCGCAAAAGCGTCTCCGCTAAAAGCAGCATACATCGATCATTACTCGATGATCATACCTCTCATTAGGGTTCAGCTACTCGTCAATTAACTTGGCCAAAAAGAGCCCACAGCTCAGAATTCTGGGAGGTCACGACGAAGCCTCTCACCGAACCAGACAGACAATCACTTTTCACATACACCTCCGGTTTCTGTTACTCGAGAAAGAAACAAGAAGTCGTAAAAACTCGACATCACATCCCACACTGGCATCACCGAAAAGATGTTGAAAGAAAAATCTCAAGTGAGGATGTTACATAACCTCGTTCTTCGGAGCTTCTTTTCGCGATCATTTTCTTCCACCGTGCACGAAAGACACGATTCGACACGATATTCAATCGAACGTAACTCATGGCGAATCAAAGAAAAAAAATATGAAAAGCAGTCGCGAATGTCGCGAAAAAAAACCTCAGAGTGAGAGACTCCCGATAATTGCGTTCGCCATCGATCGCGATTTCCTCCAACCGAGAGGATGCTGGACGCGATCTCCACTTCATCATCATAATATTTCTCAACACGGTAGTTGGCACGTAATGCTGGAGACATCATCCCGTAGTCTAGGAGCGACGCAACATTGTAAGCCGATCATTAACTCACCTTTCTCTCTATTGATCGAAACGGACCGGACCACCGAACGAACCATTGATCAATCGATCGATTGATCGTGTCCGATTGATGATCGGTCGTTGTAATTATTGTTGTACGACTGTCTGTCCGTTGCTATAATTTGAGACGAAATCGATTCGATTGTTGGGAAATTTAACAAAATACGCCTGTCTTTTTTTCGGGGGGACTGCTACTTGAATCTAAACTATTACGCACTTGTTTACGCAACAAATGACTTGCTTTGGACGGCTTCGAATTCTGTTACACAATCCGTACAGTAATTTTGTGGACGTCATACTCACTAGCAAAATTTCAATGATGCGTGAAATTGAAAGAACGACACCTTCATAAGATTTGACCATAAAAAAATAAAATAAATTGTGTAACCCCATCAATTTCGAACGCTACCATAGCTCAATCTGCTATTTTTTTCAGTAATTCTTTTAGACAGGCTATCGGTTAGTCTGTCAATCAGTCTATCTGCAAGGCTGTCAGTCAGTCTTTCACTCCATCTGTCAGTCAGTCATTTAGTCTGTCACTCATTCTATTAGTCAATGTGTCGGTTAGTTTGTAAAACTGTCTGTCTATGATTCTGTCAAGTTTCAGTTCAACTGGGTCCGTTAGTCAGTCCGTCTGTCTGTCAGTCAGTCAGTCAGTCAGTCAATTTATCAGTCAGTCTGCCTGTAAAACAGTCTGTCAGTTAGTTTGTTAATAAGTCTGTCTGTCATTTGTTAGTCAATCAGTCTGTCAGTAAGACAGACTGACAGACAGACTGCCTGCCTGATTGACAGACTGACTGACTGACTTATTGACAGACTGACCGACTGAAAAATGGCTGATAGCCTGACTGACAGACAGATTGACAAACTAACTGACAGGCAGATTGACAAACTAACTGACAGACAGACAGTCAGTCAGTCAACCAGTCAGTCTATCAGTCAGTCAGTTTGTCAGCCAGCCTATCAGTCAGTCTGTCAGTCAGTCTGTCAGTCAGTCAGTCTGTCAGTCAGTCTGTCAGTCAGTCTGTCAGTCAGTCTGTCAGTCAGTCTGTCAGTCAGTCTGTCAGTCAGTCTGTCAGTCAGTCTGTCAGTCAGTCTGTCAGTCAGTCTGTCAGTCTGTCAGTCAGTCTGTCAGTCAGTCTGTCAGTAAGTCTGTCAGTCAGTCTGTCAGTCAGTCTGTCAGTCAGTCTGTCAGTCAGTCTGTCAGTCAGTCTGTCAGTCAGTCTGTCAGTCAGTCTGTCAGTCAGTCTGTCAGTCAGTCTGTCAGTCAGTCTGTTAGTCAGTCTGTCAGTCAGTCTTTCTGTCAGTCTCTCTGTCAGTCTCTCTGTCAGTCTGTCTGTCAGTCTGTCTGTCAGTCTGTCTGTCAGTCTGTCTGTCAGTCTGTCTGTCAGTCTGTCTGTCAGTCTGTCTGTCAGTCTGTCTGTCAGTCAGTCAGTCTGTCAGTCTGTCAGTCTGTCTGTCAGTCTGTCTGTCAATCTGTCTGTCAGTCTGTCTGTCAGTCTGTCTGTCAGTCTGTCTGTCAGTCTGTCTGTCAGTCTGTCTGTCAGTCTGTCTGTCAGTCTGTCTGTCAGTTTGTCTGTCAGTCAGTCTGTCAGTCAGTCTGTCAGTCTGTCTGTCAGTCAGTCTGTCAGTCTGTCTATCAGTCTGTCTATCAGTCTGTCTGTCAGTCTGTCTGTCAGTCTGTCAGTCAGTCTGTCAGTCTGTCTGTCAGTCTGTCTGTCAGTCTGTCTGTCAGTCTGTCTGTCAGTCTGTCTGTCAATCTGTCTGTCAGTCTGTCTGTCAGTCTGTCTGTCAGTCTGTCTGTCAGTCTGTCTGTCAGTCTGTCTGTCAGTCTGTCTGTCAGTCTGTCTGTCAGTCTGTCTGTCAGTCTGTCTGTCAGTCTGTCTGTCAGTCTGTCTGTCAGTCTGTCTGTCAGTCTGTCTGTCAGTCTGTCTGTCAGTCTGTCTGTCAGTCTGTCTGTCAGTCTGTCTGTCAGTCTGTCTGTCAGTCTGTCTGTCAGTCTGTCTGTCAGTCTGTCTGTCAGTCTGTCTGTCAGTCTGTCTGTCAGTCTGTCTGTCAGTCTGTCTGTCAGTCTGTCTGTCAGTCTGTCTGTCAGTCTGTCTGTCAGTCTGTCTGTCAGTCTGTCTGTCAGTCTGTCTGTCAGTCTGTCTGTCAGTCTGTCTGTCAGTCTGTCTGTCAGTCTGTCTGTCAATCTGTCTGTCAGTCTGTCTGTCAGTCTGTCTGTCAGTCTGTCTGTCAGTCTGTCTGTCAGTCTGTCTGTCAGTCTGTCTGTCAGTCTGTCTGTCAGTCTGTCTGTCAGTCTGTCTGTCAGTCTGTCTGTCAGTCTGTCTGTCAGTCTGTCTGTCAGTCTGTCTGTCAGTCTGTCTGTCAGTCTGTCTGTCAGTCTGTCTGTCAGTCTGTCTGTCAGTCTGTCTGTCAGTCTGTCTGTCAGTCTGTCTGTCAGTCTGTCTGTCAGTCTGTCTGTCAGTCTGTCTGTCAGTCTGTCTGTCAGTCTGTCTGTCAGTCTGTCTGTCAGTCTGTCTGTCAGTCTGTCTGTCAGTCTGTCTGTCAGTCTGTCTGTCAGTCTGTCTGTCAGTCTGTCTGTCAGTCTGTCTGTCAGTCTGTCTGTCTGTCAGTCTGTCTGTCAGTCTGTCTGTCAGTCTGTCTGTCAGTCTGTCTGTCAGTCTGTCTGTCAGTCTGTCTGTCAGTCAGTCTGTCAGTCTGTCTGTCAGTCTGTCTGTCAGTCTGTCTGTCAGTCTGTCTGTCAGTCTGTCTGTCAGTCTGTCTGTCAGTCAGTCTGTCAGTCTGTGAGACAGTCTGTTTGTCAATTTGTGAGTCTGTCAGTCAGTCACATTGTCAGTCAGTCAGACAGACTATCAGTCTGTCAGTCAATCAGACTGTCAGCCAGTTAGTCAGACTGGCAGGCAGTCTGTTTGTCAATTTGACAGCTAGTTTCTCAGCAAGTTTGTCAAGCAGTTTGTTAATCAATCTGTCAATCAGTTTGGCTGTCAGTTTTTCAGTTAGACTGTCAGTCAGTTGTCATTAATAGAGAAATATCACGAGGCAATCTTTAAAAAAAGTGTAAACATTGGTAAACATTTATTCGTAACATTTTTTTGCAACCAACAGTGTACCTCCTTTAACGAGTGATCTACTATGATCCTCTGTAAGCTCATCATTGGCTCAATTTATAGTAGGAAAGCATGAAGAAACTAAAGGGGAAAAAATTAAAAACAGAAACATTGTTTACCATTTCTAAGGTGTTGATGCTCATCAGAGCACGAAAAAGAGTCGAGAGCTGGGGCTGCTACTGCTGATGATACGGTTTCCATTTCGCGCCGCTTCGATCGCCTAAGCAGGGAAAACAACAGAAAAAACTATACATTTTAAGAAAAATTCCATTGCTTTCCCTGGGCGGCGGTTCCTGATCGTTGTTATCTACGGGACCATAACTAATATTTTTTAGGCTGCTTCAGTTCGTGATTTTGCTTTCCTTGCCATACTTCTTCTGGGCATGTGTGATGCCGTGCGGCAGTAAATTAAGCGATTGCTGCTCTTAATTGCCGCACCAGCTTGGGAGACGTTCGAAGGCTTCCGTATTAAAGCTAGAGGTGAATTATGACGTTTCTCCACGGATGACGAAATAAAAAATTGTTTTAGTGAATTTGAATGCTGTGCCCAAACTTGAGTTTTAAAAAACCACAAAAAAAATGAATCAAATTTTACATGTTTGTTTGAAACCGTTGTTCGTCCCTTCTTCATGCCAAAAAAATAGCCAAAAATATCGATTTCAAATCCTAAATTGGAATGTCCCACTTTCCAGCCGAGCGCTTTCAAAATTTACTCATCAATCCGCAGAAGCCCTCACGCGCTGGCTGACATGTGAGAAATATCTTCGGCAAAAATAAAATAAAAAACAACAAGAAATCGATGACTTAGCGCAAACATTAACGAACAAACTCATTGAAGCGGCAAAAAAAAACGTTTCGCCTCCAACGAACTTCGCTTCCTCGGACTGAGCGAGAAGCAGTTGAGGGCAGCAAAAACTTATAATCAAGCCAAAACAACCAAACAGTGCCAAATCTTGTGACACAGATCTGTTCGGCGCCCCCTCGAGCTTCTTCCTTAGTATTCTCTGATGATGGAGTTAAGTTGTTTGGGTTCGAAACGTTGTAAAAAGATAGAAAAATATCCGACGCATCCTTGATGTTATTATGATGATGATGATCATGGTTGTGGTAAGTTCGCATTCACCTGCTGGTTTCAGCAGGTTAAATCTTGAGGATCAAGAAACGTGCTCGTCAAACTTCTAGGCAATTCAGAAGCCAGATTACATCTTCTTGCAATTCACGTGGTTTATGAGATCGATGTGGGTGGTCCAAGGGAATTGAAGAAATCATTTTATGGTTCAGTCCATTTTTTTGTCGAGAAAAGAGTTCATTATCTAAAATGCTTGATTGATTAAAAAAAATTCTGAAGCGTGTATCTATAACGACTTTCAGTAATTCTGAAAAAAAAGATTTACAGTTATTTTTTCTTCCATTTCACAATATCAGTCAATTAGTCACACTGTCAGTCAGTTTGTCGTTCAATATTTCAGCCAGTTTGTCTGCCGATTCGCCAATCAGTCTGTCAGTCATTCAGTCTGGCAGCAAATCTGTCCGTCAATTTGTCAGTCAGTCTGTCAGTCAGTTTATCAGTCAGTCAGTCAATCAGTCAGTCAGCCACTCTGTCAGTCAGTCTGTCAATCTGGTAGTCAGTCTGCCAATCAGTCAGTCAGTTTTTAAGTTTTTCAGTCAGTTTGTAAGTCTGACAGTTAATCTGTCAGTCAGTCTGTCAGTCAGTCTGTCAGTCAGTCTGTCAGTCAGTCTGTCAGTCAGTCTGTCAGTCAGTCAGTCTGTCAGTCAGTCTGTCAGTCAGTCTGTCAGTCAGTCTGTCAGTCTGTCAGTCAGTCTGTCAGTCAGTCTGTCAGTCAGTCTGTCAGTCAGTCTGTCAGTCAGTCTGTCAGTTAGTCTGTCAGTCAGTCTGTCAGTCAGTCTGTCAGTCAGTCTGTCAGTCAGTCTGTCAGTCAGTCTGTCAGTCAGTCTGTCAGTCAGTCTGTCAGTCAGTCTGTCAGTCAGTCTGTCAGTCAGTCTGTCAGTACGTCTGTCAGTCAGTCTGTCAGTCAGTCTGTCAGTCAGTCTGTCAGTCAGTCTGTCAGTCAGTCTGTCAGTCAGTCTGTCAGTCAGTCTGTCAGTCAGTCTGTCAGTCAGTCTGTCAGTCAGTCTGTCAGTCAGTCTGTCAGTCAGTCTGTCAGTCAGTCTGTCAGTCAGTCTGTCAGTCAGTCTGTCAGTCAGTCTGTCAGTCAGTCTGTCAGTCAGTCTGTCAGTCAGTCTGTCAGTCAGTCTGTCAGTCAGTCTGTCAGTCAGTCTGTCAGTCAGTCTGTCAGTCAGTCTGTCAGTCAGTCTGTCAGTCAGTCTGTCAGTCAGTCTGTCAGTCAGTCTGTCAGTCAGTCTGTCAGTCAGTCTGTCAGTCAGTCTGTCAGTCAGTCTGTCAGTCAGTCTGTCAGTCAGTCTGTCAGTCAGTCTGTCAGTCAGTCTGTCAGTCAGTCTGTCAGTCAGTCTGTCAGTCAGTCTGTCAGTCAGTCTGTCAGTCAGTCTGTCAGTCAGTCTGTCAGTCAGTCTGTCAGTCAGTCTGTCAGTCAGTCTGTCAGTCAGTCTGTCAGTCAGTCTGTCAGTCAGTCTGTCCGTCAGTCTGTCAGTCAGTCTGTCAGTCAGTCTGTCAGTCAGTCTGTCAGTCAGTCTGTCAGTCAGTCTGTCAGTCAGTCTGTCAGTCTGTCTGTCAGTCAGTCTGTCAGTCAGTCTGTCAGTCAGTCTGTCAGTCAGTCTGTCAGTCAGTCTGTCAGTCAGTCTATCAGTCAGACTGTCAGTCCGTCAGTCAGTCTGTCAGTCAGTCTGTCAGTCAGTCTGTCAGTCAGTCTGTCAGTCAGTCTGTCAGTCAGTCTGTCAGTCAGTCTGTCAGTCAGTCTGTCAGTCAGTCTGTCAGTCAGTCTGTCAGTCAGTCTGTCAGTCAGTCTGTCAGTCAGTCTGTCAGTCAGTCTGTCAGTCAGTCTGTCAGTCAGTCTGTCAGTCAGTCTGTCAGTCAGTCTGTCAGTCAGTCTGTCAGTCAGTCTGTCAGTCAGTCTGTCAGTCAGTCTGTCAGTCAGTCTGTCAGTCAGTCTGTCAGTCAGTCTGTCAGTCAGTCTGTCAGTCAGTCTGTCAGTCAGTCTGTCAGTCAGTCTGTCAGTCAGTCTGTCAGTCAGTCTGTCAGTCAGTCTGTCAGTCAGTCTGTCAGTCAGTCTGTCAGTCAGTCTGTCAGTCAGTCTGTCAGTCAGTCTGTCTGTCAGTCTGTCTGTCAGTCTGTCAGTCAGTCTGTCAGTCAGTCTGTCAATCAGTCTGTCAATCAGTCTGTCAGTCAGTCTATCAGTCAGCCTGTCAGTCAGTCTGTCAGTCAGTCTGACAGTCAGTCTGTCAGTCAGTCTGTCAGTCAGTCTGTCAGTTAGTTTGTCTGTCAGGTTGTCAGTCAGTTTGTAAAATTTTTAGTCTGTCTGTCGGTGATTGTGTCATTTTGGCAGTCTTCTAGTCAGTCTGACAGCTATTCTGGCTGACAGGTTGTCTTTTTAATAGTCACATACTTATGTAACCCATTTGATTATTGATTATCTCTGAACAACTCTATGTTTAGAAAAAAATGTTACGAAAACAAAAATATGTTTTAAGTTTCTACACACACAACTACAAATCGTTATCTGCTGGTAAGCCGCTGTCAAAATAACTTAAAAGTGTCACCCGCGGTTTTCATGTTATCGAGCGGAGGGGAAACAAACCCCTCAGGGCGGCGTTCGTTGTCTTACATTGCCCTTTCTCCTCATTCTTTTCCTCAACCAGGATCGAAGACAAAATCAGCCGAATCAGCTGAGAGGAAAACAACAACGCTGCGATTCCGTTTGAAGTTCATCTCCGATCCTGCCCGGCGCCAAAATCGAGGAATCGTCTTCGTCGTAGTCGTCAACGAAATTCGAACATCATCACCGGCACCATCAACAGCAGGATGATGCGTGCGTGTGTTGTTGTTACTTGATTTTTCATTTTGTTCATTAATTTTGTATGATAAAATGTCCGGTTAGCTTCCGTCTCGGGGCAGCCTGGGAATTGTAATTATAAATGAAGAATGATGAAAAACGTTGTATAGAATGAGCAGAAAAAAAGAAGCAAAAGTAATAAACGCAGGCGCTCGATCTTTTCTAGCTTTAGTTGTAATGTTTTTTTTTTAATAATTATTAACGACGGACCGGCTAGTTTTATACACACGATAGCACAGAACCGTTCTATAAAGGGACCAACAACGAGATAGGGAAACGCCTCGTACATTTCGGAGGGAAGAATCCGGCACTGCGTGATGAAATCGCGTCTTATCAGGTTCCTGCTAAATGTGGTTTTAATGTTCTGCCCATCTCATCTATCCTGCCATATAAGAGATAATCTGTTTCTGTGATTTTTTTTTAAATTAATTTAAATTAAAAGTTGTTCCCTTCCATACCCTCAGACAAAATGGAACCGTTAGGATGCCAACAGAAGCCAGTTCTGGTCGCGATTCTTTCCTCCGAACACCTGCCGTCTAATCAGAGCCCTTCAGTAGCTTAGACTTTAGATATTGCAAACGAAGATTCAAGTATTGTTTTAAATACCGAAAATGGTTTAGGGACGGTCGTCGAGATCTGTAGAGTTTTCCGTAGAGATAAACAAACAAACCGACTAGTGAGAAACAAGTTATCCCATTTCTTTTTTCCTTCTCTCATTCAATTATATTTATCACAAACTATTAAGCTAGGGTATCATCATTGTTTTAATCATGCGTCGTTCATTTTTCTCAATATTTTTGCCTTGTTGTATGTAATGTTCAATCTTATGTTTCCAAGTTTTTTTTTCTTTCTATATATACGAGCATATATGTCTTTTTATATTCTTCACTTATAGCTACTACACGAACTGTTCCGATTACGTTATCAAAACAAACGAAACCGTTTGTTCTAGAATAAGATCCGATTAGAAAAAAAAAACACTTACCGTAAACAAAATACGCGCAAAACACTACCAAGAAGCAAACCGTACACCTGTCATAAATAATCATATATAGTTTATATATAGACGTTTAGTTTTTGTTTTTTCCCTCTGTTTCTTGTATCGTATTTTGTATGAATTATGCCTTAATCGGGGTCGATTCCCTGTTTTCAAAGGCCAACAGAGATATTTTATTCAACAAATCCCCGGCACCTATTTAAGCACCAACACTACCACCAATATTGTTACGCCCCTCCTGCTACCGATTTTTTTTTAACTACTTACTCCCTTTTAAGTGGCATTTGCAAAGCAGAGCAGGGGTGGGTGGGGTGCACCTTTGAAATATTACCTACCCATGTATCGAACAAACGAAGTTGTAAACTTGTTGCAAAAAGAAATACACACGGAAAATCTGATGGAGAGATGTTAATAAAAAATCTTGTTTCCATTTTTTTTCTAAATTAGGAATTTGAAAGAATGCCGTTCGGTTCTAGAAAGAGTCCGGAAGATTTCCAACGAGTGTTTTTTTTCTCCCGTTTGTAATTGTATTTCATACCTACTTCTCTAAATTAGATACAGGAGATGAGAGATGAGAGATGAATAAAGTGGGACAAGAGGAAAGAGAGAAGAGAGAAAGAAGAAAAGAGAGGACAAGAGAGGAGATGAGAGAGAAGAGAGAGGAGAGAAGAAAGAAGAGAGAAGATAAAAGTGCGAAAAGAGAAGAGAAAAGAAAGATTAGACATTATTAGAGAGAAGAGAGAAGAGAGAAAAAGAAGGAAGGATAAACATAGGAGGTAGAAATGAAAATTGAGAGAAGAGGGATGGAAAACGAAAGATGAGAGATGCAATTTAAAAAGGAAATGACAAAATTGATTTTAGAGAAAAGAGATAAGTCATGAGAGATAAGAAAAGAAATGAGAGATGAGTTGTATTGGTTGTTAGTTTTTAAAATTATGATCAAAAAGTTAATGAAATCAAGTTTCAAATCAGGTAAATCGGGCCGGCCAACCACAATTTTTTTTTTGGGCTTGAAGCCACATTTATTCGATCAGTTTTCGGTGGCCCCCCGAAAATGTATGCAAACGACCAAGTTGGCAATGAAATTCGCACTCAGTTGTCGCCGTCGTCGTCGCTCAACCGGTTTATCAAGTTCAGCTGTTTTCGGTTTTGCGTTTTTTTTGTCGTCTTCAGTAGGTAATCCATTTAAAATTGGTGACCGCATTCACCCACATATGAGAGCTCGGGGGAAGTAAAATGGGCTTTTGATGCTTCCGAACAAAAAAAAAAACCCTCACAATTTTTAACAGAAAAAAAAACACCTAAAAGCTCCATAATCGAATGTGTGAGGCAATCCGGCCTTCCGAAGTCTTCCGAATTTGCATACATTCGGAAGAAGATTAAGTGAGTGTGGGGTATTGGGACAGTCCAAAAACGTCTTCAGTGTGAGATGCGGCGCGTCTCACTCTGTTTATGGACATTGTTTTGTTTGTAGTTTTACTATGAGTCAGACGTTTGACATTAATAAATTTCCTTTTAGGAAGGAACTAATTTTTAACATACGTATGGTTCCCCGGATAGATTGTTTGCGACAAAGTAGCGAGAATAGAATGTACGATTGTGTCTGAAATTATTTATGGCGATCTTCAAAGGTGCTTCGTCATAGGTTTGTAAGCCACGAAACGTTTCATTATTCTATCGTATGAGTAACAGTGCAAACAACTTGCAGGGTTTATGGTCAAGTAGAAGTTTATCCTAAAGAAGAAGATTCCAAACAGTAAGAAAGTCAGGGATGCAAAAAAAAAACAAGTACGCAAGAGAGTAAGAGAGTAAAAAGTGTGAGAGTAAACGTACAGTTTGGGAGTAAAAAGGATTCTTAGCAACAAGAAAGATTATGTTTAATTCTCTTTTCATATTTAACACTTTTTTCTGTAACCCTGCTTTCTCTAGCTCTTCTAACAGATTGCGACAAAAATTTTTTTGGAAATTCAAAAAAAAGAGGGTAAAAATTTAAAAGAGCAATAAACAGAATGCGTTAGTAAGAGATTTGATGTGTGAGAGAGTAAAGAATCAAAAGAGTAAGATATTCGAAATATGTGCAATTGGAAAAGTAAGAAATTGAGAAGGCAAGAGATTAATAAAGTAAGAAATTGAGCGAGTAGAATGTTGTGAGATCAGGAGATTGAGTGACTAAGAAATTGACAGCGTTAGATTGTCAGGATTGACACTTTCATCGCCATGGGACCCAGATTCGGGCGACGGGTGTACTCAAGTTAGCTGCTCAGTTTAATCACACGTTGCAAATCTTGGAGTTCTCCCCTTTTATTTTTTCGCTCAGAGAGTTTCTTTGGGCCCGGCTAGTAGAACTTCCAAAATGAGCGTGTTAAGAGTGTGAAAAAGTTAGATGCTAAGAGAGCAAGGAGTTAAGGCAGTGAGAGATGAAGAAATTGATATGAGATTGCGACAGTAAAATATTGAGAGATCAAGAAATTTGTGGATTTAAAAATTGAGTCAATGAGTAAGGGATTGAGAGAGTCAAAGATTAAGAGTATATAACCACTCAGGGATAAATCATCCTAAGGGATGAAAATCCCGAAAAAATAAAAAAAAGGATAATATGAAATTGAAAGAGTTTGAAATTGAGAAAGGAATGAAGGAGTGAGTAAGAAATTGACAGCTTAGTTAGAGATAGTCAAAGGCAAGGTTGTCAATGTGCGTGATTTTTCAGGATTTGCCTGATTTTTTGAAGCCCAACCTAATAAGCGTTCGATTTCCCAAATTTTTGAAAATAAGCCAGATTTTCCCTGATTTTTATGAATATGAGAAAATGAGTAGTACGGAACTGCATTAAAGACATTGGTGGAGGTCAAAATGTCGAGAGACGACCAAACAAAAAAAAAAGGTCCCACTTCGACCGAAATTTCCGTTATGGTTTAACGTCCTGATTTTTTTTTCTCATGTCTCTGAATTTTGAAGAAAAAAATATTGGCAACCCTGGTCAGAGGTTAAGTTAAAGAGAGTAAGAGACCGAGAGAACAAAAGTAAAAGAATGAGACAATAAAATATAGATAGATTCAGAGAGATACATGAAATAAGTTATTGAGAGTGTCAAGGAGGAAGAGATTCATTGAATAAGAGAATGATAGAGTCTAAAATTGAGAGAATAATAGATTGAGAGAGTTGGAGATTGAGCATGAAAATGATTAAGATAATAAGTTATCTATCTAGTAAGAGTTTGAGAGAGTAGAATGTTTAGAGAGTAGGAGATTGCGAGAATAAGAGGCTCAGAAAAGCTTGCTAAATTTCCCGGCTTTACCCGGACTTCCCCTGATATTTAATACAAAATTTTCGAAAGGTCCATTCCGGCTTGTCCAGATTTTCTAAAAAAACCCATATTTTTTTCGCATTCTTTCACTTTTTTTGCAAAATGAAACAATTAATTTATTAATTAATTTTAATTCTTTTGATTTTTGCTTCCAAAAAAGCAAAGTTTTTGAGCAAGTTTTATCAAAATGCCTAAAGTACGGTTCAAAATCTGCTGAGGTGTTTTGATCATTAAAAAAAATGTTTCAAGTGTTTTCTTCTTGATTTTTATTGGATAATTTTTGGGTTCGCTCAAATTTGCCCGGATATCCCCCGGTTTTTGGGTAGAAAATTTTGGAATTTTGCCAGATTTATTTTTTTCAAAATAGCCCGGATTAGCCCGGTTTGAATACGTGCCGGAAAAAAATCTGGTAACCTTAGATTAAGAAAGGCTACCTTATTGATAGAATGTGATACTGAGAATGTAAGAGTTTAGAGAGCAGTAGATTGAGAAAGTTAGAGGATGAGAGAGCAAACGATTAAGAGAGGTTTGTATTACTCTTAAAAGAGTTAGATATTGAAAGCCGAGATGCCAATGTGCCTGATTTTTCAAGATTTGCCTGATTTTTCGAGGCTCAACCTGATAAGCCCTGGATTTTTGAAAATATGGCTGATTTTTGCGAATGTGATGAAAAATTGGTAGTAAGGAACTGGATTAGGTTCCATTGATGAAGTGAAAATGTGGAGCGGCGGCGAACAGAAAAGGTCATATCTTTGAGCGAAATTACCGTTACTATAATGTAGCCTGATTTTATTTGCCCAGTCCTTGATTTTTGAAAAAAAAAATTTGGCAACCCTGATTGAAAGATTAAAACATTGAGAGAGTAAGAGATTGAGAAAGTGAAAAAGTAAGAAACTGACAGATAAGAAGATTGATAAAAGAAATTGGGTTGTCAACTTTTTTTTCTTAAAAATTTGGAAGATTTTGAAAAAATGTCTGAGCTTAATTTGGGATCACAACTTCAAAATGCATTTTCTAGCCTTTAGGAGCGTTTTTTAGCGATTCTGAGCTTTATTTGGAATCACAACTTTAGAATGCGTTTTCTGGCCTTTAGAATCGTTTTTTTTTGGCGATTCTAAGCTTAATTTGGAATCAGGCATTCTATACGTTTTCTGGCCTTTAGAAGAGTTTTTCAGCGATTTGGCAACCCCGATTAAAAGATTGAACGATTGAGAGAGTAAGAGATTGAGAATGTGAAAAATTAAGAAACTGAGAAATAAGAAGAATAATAGAAGGAATTGGGTTGTCAACTTTTTTTTCTAAAAAGTTTGAAAGATTTTGAAAAAAATGTCTGGAAAAGTCTGGATAGTGAACTTTTAAAGGTGGTGACCTTTTTTTATTGGTCGCCAGATTTCATTATTTGTTTCTAAACGTTTCTAACCGATGGTGACAGAAACATAGGATTACTAAATATGTTTCTGTCACTATCAGTGCCTGGGACTATAAATACTTGCTCTGCCTAATTCTCAATTTTACAATTTTACATATAATTTTCGAACCATTCCCATTATTAATAGCTTTCAAACACTTCTGAATTCTCAATTTTTAAATTCTAATATTTCCTGCCATATTTCACCAAAATTTTCATACATTTGTAAAATAATTTAAGACCAAAGTCCTCCTAAAGTCTGGAAATCTTAAAAAATGTCTGGCTGAAGTCAAAAAATCTAAAAGATCCAGAAGGTTGACATCACTGGGTGTGAGAAAGTAAAAAAATTGTGAGAGTAGTGAGTTGAGAGAGTAAGAGATTATTTAAAAAAGAGATTAAAAAGTAAGAGATTGCGGTAGTTAAAATTGAGAAAGGGTTATAGATTGAGAGATTAATAATTAAAAGCGTGAGATAGTCAGAGAATGCGAGTTGAGATTTAGACAGTGAAAAATTGTAGGATTAAGAGATTTATAGAATAACAAATTGAGAGAGTCAACGAATAAGAGATGGAGAGAGTCTGAGATTGAGAGAAGAAGAAATTGATAGAGTTTCAAATATAGAGAATAACAGATTGAGAGAGAAAGAGAATAAAAGATTCAGAGGTTAGAGAATAAAGTTATCAAGCAAATAAGAGATTGAGAGAATAATGGATTGAAAAGTGGGAGGATTTAAAGAATAATAGAAAAAAAATTCCAAACCTCATTGGAGGGTAAAACAACAAGAATGTTCTCAATTCCATTTTCAATTCGCATTTCTATTTCATCTGAAAAACAACACCAAAAAACACTCCAACCTTAACACCACTTTCTATTTCATTCAATCAAAAGAGGGGGGAGGGAGCATTTTTCTTCTTTTGTTTCGTTTTCATGATTCGACCAGCGCAGCATCATCGGGCAATCTTTTTCTACTATACAGTAGTAGCCAGCCACCATATTTACACTCCAAAGGTGATAATTGAATTCTATGTTAATTTGATACTCAGAGGCCGATGCCGCCGCCATCTTTACACCATCTGGCTGAGATGGGAGAAAAAAAAAGCGCGCGCGAATGAATGCGTGTGATGAAAAGGGAACATAATTAATTTCTCACACATATTTTTTTTCTCTGTTTTTTCGTTGTTGATCTTATCCAGTTGGTTTGTTGAACCTTGGGTTGCCCAACAGTGAATTAACAAAAAAAAACATACACTATTTCAATTTGCGATCATCATCCGGTGTCTGGGGTCTTTCACTCTCTTCGCGGTTGCAGTTTTGTGGTATCGGATTCACCAACCTTGGAGTAGATTGATTTAGACGGTGAAACGGGCGAGGCGAGGAAAAGGAGGTCTGAAATTTCGCACGCGCCCCATTGGAATTTGCTGATAAAAAAAACTTATCTACTATTAACAGAAGAAAAAGAGATAATACAAACGACCAGGTGACAGAAGCCGTCCGGTCCTAATGAAACGCAATTCAATGCTAATCCGTTGAGGGGTGGTGGTCAGCTCTTATCTGCGGTCGGATTTATTTGCCATTTTTTTCTGCTCAGTAGAGTGAGAAAAAAAAACGATTCGAACGATGACAATGACCCCATGATTTGTTGGAACCACAAGCTGGCAACAACTATTTTGTGCTCAATTTACGGGGTGGAACTTTATGAGAAAAAAAATGAAGACACCAACGGCGAGATAACAAAGTTGTCTGAATTACGTGGGGAACAAATTTTATTATGATTGAAGATTGTTTGAGGCGGTGGAGTTATTACGTTGAGATAAATAATCTCGAATTCAGGATTTAAATTTCTACCTCGAAAAACGATCACAACCGAATGCTGAATTTCATACTCCTGCGTAATCAATCTCATGTATTTCCCAAAACGGTAAGCAAATTGTTAATCTGTAAGTTTTTTCTCCTTCTTTCAGGTAACATTTTCATAAAAACCCAATCTTAAGGTCCGAAATGGTAAGGTGTAGTATTCCAACTCGATGTGTTTCTAATTTTATCTAGATTTCAGCGTTTGAATTTGAGAAAGTAGGAAAGTTGAAATGCATAAGCAACAAACGTATCGGCAACAAACGGGCTCAACGAACCTTGATCATTTAACTAAACTGCAAAATCCCCTTTTTTTTGGCTTTAAGTTTTAACTCTTAATCTAGACGTAATTTAACACATTTCCAATGAAGACTGTAAGCATGGGTTCGATTCCCATCTCGGTACTGGGTGTTAAATGTTAATCTTAAGTTGTCCACGTCATTTATTCAGTCTGTGAAGCCTAAATCGACTATGACGGTGTATTAATGTCTTTTTTTAAGTGACGCCAAGAAAGTTATTAAGGGTAGAAAAGAGCTATGTCAAAATCATTGCGCATTTTTACACGCAGGTTTTTGTCTGCCATTTTGAATGTTCCGTTTAACTGCCGGAAGGTCACTTGCAGAGTCACAATTTTTTTGCAAGTAAGCTTTTTTTATTAGCTTCCATAGTAATTTTACACAACTTTTTAATCTGTCTTAGTTTTGTTACACAATTATTCAAAAAAATCCATTTTTTCATGCATGGGGAAGAAATTCTTACTCAGTCAAATGTGCCTTCGTATTCTACTTGGAATAGTTTTGTTGTGCTTTTGTTGTTAATTATTCATAAGGAGTGTTTTAAGATAGATTAGAAAGATCACAAGTTTTTTCGTTTTCTTTTTTTTTTGCTGACCCATTTAAAATAAAATCCATGTAACTGATAATGTCTTTTTTGTCATGAACATATTGATTTTTTTTTAAATAAAATTTTGACAGAAAAGTTTTTAACCTGATGTATGAAAAAAATGTACAAATTTGGAATGAAAAATTAAAATAAACAATTAAAAGTTGCTATATACAGGTATCCGGCATCACTGTTAAAAATTTATTTTTACAAATATATATTTTTTTGAAAATTTTGACGAAAATAATTGTTTACCTGATTTATGACAAAAAATGTTCAAATTGGGAAAAAAATCAAAATAAACAATAAACATTTGCTTGAAGTATCTCGCAACACTGTTAAAAATGCCATTTTCAAAAATATATATTTTTTCAGAAAATGTGGACGGAAATGATTTTTAACTTAATTTATGACAAAAATGTTCAAATTTTGGAAAGAAATTTCAAAAAACAATAAAAATGTGCTCGAAGCATCTGGCATCACTGTTAAAATTGTAGCTTTTATAAAAAGATTTTTTGAAGAAGATTTAACGGAAATGATTTTTAACCTGATTTATGACAAAAATATTCGAATTGGGGAAAAAATTCAAATTAAGCTATATAAATTTGCTAGAAGTATCTGGCCACACATTTAATAATGCCATTTTTACAAATATAATTTTTTTTTAAGAAAATGTGGTCGGAAATGATTTTAAACCTAATTTATGATAAAAATGTTCAAATTTTGAAAATAAATTTAAAAAAAAACATTAAAAATTAGCTTGAAGCTTCTTTCATCACTGGCAAAATGTAGCTTTTACAAATAGATTGTTTAAAGAAAACTTGACGGAAATAATTTTTGACCTGATTTATGACAAAAATGTTCAAACTGGGAAAAAAATTCAAAATAAGCTATAGAAATTTGCTGGAAGTATCTGGCCACATTGTTAAAAATGTCATTTTTACAAATATATATTTTTTCAGAAAATGTGGACGGAAATGATTTTTAACCAAATTAATGAAAAAAATGTTCAAATTTAGGAAAGAAATTAAAAAAAAAAAAACATTACAAATTTGCTCGAAGCATTTGGCATCACTGTTAAAAATGTAGCTTTTACAAAAAGATTGTTTAAAGAAAATTTGACCGAAATGATTTTTGACCTGATTTATGACAAAAATGTTTAAACTTGGAAAAAAATTCTAAATAAACAATAAAAACTTTGGAGAATTTCTCAACACTGTTAAAAATGAAGGAAGCTGTAACTTCCTTCTCTGAACTCATAACTACATTCTGTTTTCAATACAAATGCATGTCTCGTTTTTTTTCTCTAAACCATTTAAAACTAAATTCGTGTAACTGACTGTGTCTTTTTTGTCATGAACTAATTGAATTTTTTTTTTATAAAATTTTGACGGAAATGGTTTTAATCTAATATATGACTAAAATGTACAAATTTTGAATGAAATTTCAAAATAAACAATAAAAAGTTGCTATATGTATCCAGAATAGAATCACAGTCAAAAACTTAATTTTAAAAATATATATTTTAAAAAAAAATTGACGAAAATGATTTTTAAATTGATATATGACAAAAATGTTCAAATTGGGAAAAGAATATTCAATATAAGCTATGAAAATTTGCTAGAAGTATCTGGCCACACGGTTAAAAATGTCATTTTTACAAACATATATTATTTTCAGAAAATTTTGACGGAAATGTTTTTTAACCTAATTTATGACAAAAATGTTCAAATTTAGGAAAGAAATAAAAAAAAACAATAAAAATTAGCACGAAGCATCTGGCATCACTGTTAAAAATGTAGCTTTTACAAAAAGATTTTTCAAAGAAAATTTGACGGAAATGATTTTTAACCTGATTTTTTACAAAAATGTTCAAATTGGGAATTAATTTCAAAATACGCTATAAAAATTTGATACTTCTATCTGGCCACACTGTTAAAAATGTCATTTTTACAAATATATATTTTTTAAGAAAATGTGGACGGAAATGTTTTTTAACCTAATTTATGACAAAAATTTTCAAATTTTGGAAAGAAATTAAAAAAAAAACATTAAAAACTAACTCGAAGCATCTGGCATCACTGTCAAATATGTAGCTTTTACAAAAAGATTGTTTAAAGAAAATTTGACGGAAATGTTTTTTAACCTGATTTATAACACAAATATTCAAATTGGGAAATATTTTCAAAATAAGCCATAAAAATTTGCTAGAAGTATCTGGCTACACTGTTATAAATGTCATTTTTACATATGCATACACTTTTTTTTAAAAAATGTGGACGGACATGATTTTTAACCAAATTTATGAAAAAAATGGCATCACTGTTAAAAATGTAGCTTTTACAAAAAGTTGTTTAAAGAAAAGTTGACGGAAATGATTTTTAACCTGATTAATAACAAAAATTTTCAAATTGGGAAAAAATTAGCTATAAAAATTAGCTAGAAGTATTTGGCCACACTCTTAAAAATGTCATTTTTGAAAATATATGTTTTTTCAGACAATGTAGACGGAAACTTTTTTTAACCTAATTTATGACAAAAATGTTCAAATTTTGAAAAGAAATATAAAAAAAACATTTAAAATTTGCTCGAAGCATCTGACATCACTGTTAAAAATGTAGCTTTTACAAAAAAAATGCATCTTCTGTTTTTTCTAGTCAATTTTCGTTGTTTATCGTAATGATCTTTTTTACCCCATTTATTTAAATTTTAAATTGTCGAATTCTAATTTTTTTTAAATTTTTTTTAAAGAAATTTGATTGAAAAATGTGTTTCTTGTCCGCGCAAGTGCGTAAGATAAGGGAGATTCTCATCTTTAATGTGGCAAGTTTTCAGAGATGCCAAATCTTTTGCGTTGAAATCGTTTAAAAAAGACAACGTGAACTGATCAAAATCAGAAAAAAATTAGCTGTTTGAAACGACATTGATATTATGATAATATTTATTGTAAATATCGGGCGATTTCGAGCTTAATTTGGGATCGCAACTTTAAAATGTGTTTTCTGGCCTTTAGAAGCGTTTTTTTGACGATTTTGAGCTTAATTTTGGATTACAACTTTAAAATGTGTTTTCTGGCCTTTAGGAGCGTTGTTTTGGCGATTCTAAGCTTAATTTGGGATCACATGTTTTAAGTGCGTTTTCTGGCCTTTAGAAGCGTTTTTAGCGGTTCTGAGCTTTATTTGGGATCAAAACTTTAAAATGCGTTTTCTGGCCTTTAGATGCGTTCTTAAGCGATTCGGAGCTTAATATAGGATCACAACCATAAAATGCGTTCTCTGGCCTTAAGATGCGTTTTAGTGATACTGTGCTTAGTTTAGAATCGCAACTTTAAAATGTGTTTTCTGGCCTTTAGAAGCGTGTTTTGGCAATTCTGAGCTTAATTCGGGATCACAACCTTAAAATGCATTTTCTGGTCTTCAGAAGCGTTTTTTGGCGATTGTGAGCTTAATTTTGGATCAGAACTTTAAAATGCGTTTTCTGGCCTTTAGAAGCTTTTTTTGGCGATTCTAAGCTTGATTTGGGATCACCACTTTAAAATGTGTTTTTTGGCGATTCTAAGCTTAATATAGGATCACAACTTTAAAATGCATTCTTTGACTTTTAGAAGCGTTTTTTGGCGATTCTGAGCTTAATTTGGGATCACAACTTTAAAATTCGCTTAATAACGCTAACGTTTTGAATCTAAAAAATTCTGTCTTGAAATAAGGTTATCGTGAAAGGGTTTCACTTATTTTATTTCAGAAAGATGGTACCAAATGAACACCATTTCTGCAACTTGGAAGAAGTAATACATGTTCAAATATGAAAAAGTTGCTGTTTATATAACAAAAAAATCAATGTTTCGGCTCCTTTGAAACCGCCACCCTTAGAATCAATGATCGTTAACTCGAGAGGCTGTCCTTAAACCCTTTCCCATTTCTTTCAAATTTCTTTCCATCGGTAGCAGTAGTGGAATTTTTGTGGATCCAAAGCGGCCATACTTTATAGATTCATTACAGTTTCAGTGAACGGTTTGTATACAAAAAAGTGTTATTTTTTCCAGTACAAAATTTAAAATTCGAGTTATAAAACTCACAAATTTCACATCGATCACCTTCATTTTGACGATAATATCAAAGAAGTATCTACAAAATAATCGTTTTTTATGGACGGCCTCATTTTCTGATCATGGCTGGCCTAAATTTAGAAAACGAAAAATTTCTTTATGTTAACAGAAATATTGCGAACACATTGGATGTTTGTGAGGACGACCGGTCATTGTCAGAACTCTGCGTTAGTTTTCACATCAATCCGTATTTCTGAGACAACACTGTCACAAAAGCAGTTTATCGTTTGTATCGACGACCCCCTTCAAATTCTTCAAAATCGGAAAACATAGCTCTCGTGTTGAAAGTCACGCGATTTGACTCATCAACTAGCCTCCTCTTATCCCAGACATTTGTAAGCGTTTATTCAAGGCAAGAAATTTCTAGTTTCTGACCTGAAACACTCACAGTATTGAAGAAAACGAAGTAAAATTTGACGAGCCACGTCAAGTGAGTCGCCGAATAAGACCCTAAGACGCGACTGAGCCTCAAAGCTGGATTTTTTTTTAACTGGTTAGGTTCTGATTCCAGTCCCAATTTAAATCCTGTCAGTTGATGCGACTATTTATCCGATAAAATGCCATTGTCGTGTGCTATCTAAATGAAATAATTAGACCGTTGCACATCTCAATTACCATTCCGGATACCCCGGGAGACTAGAGAGGGTCTGGAAGCTCCGCCAATTGTATACCGTCTGGGCAGCTTTTTAAGCTCCCGAGAGACGCCGCCGTGCGCCCGTTTTCTGTCTCAAAAGTAAGAAACAACCAATTAAGAGGGGTTTAATTTGTCGTGTAACACAACAACCAATGCTGATCGCGTCGCCGCAACCGGAGGGAAAACGAAATTGCCATGGTTATATATTTCTCCGCGATCCGGTTGCAACGATCTTGGCTTACCGGTTTGCCCGGTCCATAAGCTTACTCAACATTCCGGTTAGCCCGGAGAGTGCTCCGATTGGCGCGAGAGATTTACGCGATCGATCCGCGGGATCCGGTCTGTGGACGTCAGCCAATATTGCCAGCCAATTTCCGTGTTTGGAACACCCCGACTCCCCGAGAAAGTACAAGAGTGAAAGTGGCCGCCGATGCTGTCACACCTGTTGCCGTTAGCGCTGGAGTCTCGCGCCCAGCTCGATCGGAGCAGGTACGCATCAGGTGACGGGCTCAGGTCCAAATCGGGTAACTCGCCGAGTACGATTCAATGAACTCTCTGGGCTCTGCAATGCGGTTTTCGCAGCAGCAGCGCCCCGTCGATCGACAATTGGCCTACGCGAATTGTTCAAATGCGTATAGCTACATACGCGTACATACGCGGGAGACCGCATTAATACGCGACGCGTATGGTTTCGCATTTCAGTTATGCTGATCAGCCACAGAAAAAAAAAGCGCGAGTGCGTTCTTGACGAACCGGAGAAGGACAACCAATATGTTGTGGCACCACCAACAACAGTCAGTATGTGTGAGGGGGTGTGGGAAAATTCAACATTCCGACTATGTACATACTATTCTCTAGTCAGAACAAACAGCAGGTGGTGGTAACATATTCGTAACTATACATAAGCCGGTCGGTGCTCAAATCAGGTTCTGCTGCCAGTGCTATCTTATGAAGTCGTGTGGAACCTAAACGAAACTATGCATAAATTTGCAAACCAAACTCGTTTGTTAAAACCTTCTACACGTTGCCCGAGGGCAACTCGAGCTGTGGGTCCAGCCAATAATTGACGGTGCATTTTCCATTTCATCATTTTATTCCTCACTCGAATTCGTCGATATGAGAACCGACAGTTGAAATAATAGAAGACTTAAACGAAAATGAAAATAAATATTAAGTGAAAAATTCGAGAAGCAATCTAAACATTTGCTTGTACCATGGAATCGCTGATTCTTATTTTCTCATATGGACCACCTAGGATATATGCGAGAAAAAGTCAGGATTTGAAACCCCTCGGGAAAAAGCGAGAAGAAGTCGAGTATTTTCAGTGCCTACCCACAAAACAGAGTTCTTAACCAATTTGCTGACATCTTCGATTTTATTAACCTTTATTCGCTCTTGAGTGTCAATATGACACTATTGGAAGTTTGGAAGCTGGTAACTTTATTCAGGTGCATCCAAATAACGAAATTTCTTCGGGGATCCTTAATGAATTCTTGAAATCCTTTTTTATAGACGAACCCTGAAAGCCCAAGAAAAAACTCTCTAATAAGACTTTGAGGGTCAATTTGACACTCCTCGCTTAAAACCGCTAAATCTATCTTGCTTCTCCAACGATTTTTACAAAGTTTGTAGTTTAGGAAACTCAAATGTAATATAAACAATTTGAAAAATATACACACATCCTTATGTGCAACGTATCCCAAGTAACACAGATCAAGCTAACTAGCATTTGGATGTTTTATTATGGTTTTATTATGGCTTTTTTGTGCAGCTCGTTTTATGCCGGTTTAATTATATTATGGTCATGCAAAATGCTTAAATTCTTGAATCGACCATCTGTTTTCAGATAGTTTTGAAAACGCTCATAAATCTTTCATTAAACGTATTGTTTTCTTTATTAAGAAATAGTTAGAAATGCTATGTTTAAACTATAATAAAACACAAACTTAGAAGTTTGCTCCAAGCTTTCTTTTGCATGTTCCATAATAGCACTCAGTGCCTGATTTTTAAACCGCCATAAAACTTAGTGACAGTTCTCGATCAAGATGTCAAAACAGGACACGCTCAGATTAGATAGCAGATGTAGCAGTGTAGATAGTTTTACACATTTTTGATAAATCCTGTGTGTTGATTTTGAGTTAAAATTAAAAAAAAATATAAAAATCTATTAAAACTTAGAATTAGCGGAAGTGCAATGAATAACTTTGCAATATGAGTATTGAGTGGAAGGGTTCAAATAGGAGGAACAAAATTTTTAGCTTGACGCAATCATTAATACAAGATGGCGGCTTCCGCTTTTATTTTCAAAGCTGTAAATTACTGAAAATATCATGAAACATTCTTAATATTCTTATTAGGTGAAAGTAATAAAAGAGTAGAAGTCGAATTTCTTTGTCCGTCGCCATCTTAAATTCCAAGATGGCGGCTACCACTCAGCTTGAAATTACTGCAAATGACTGAATCGCCTCAAACCCCTACAATATGGGTATAAGTTGAAAGTGATGAACCAGTAAATGTCGGATTTCGTTATTTGACACCATCCAAATTCAAGATGGCGGTTTCCGCTGAACTTTAAAATGTTGTAAATGACTTAAAATCGTATGGTATCGGGTGAAAGGGCTAAACGAGTAGTAGTCGAATTTCTCTTTTCGCTTTACTCTGAAATGCTGTAAGTGACTAAAAATCGCATAAAACAACCACATTACAGACCCCGATCGTTTTGGCAACATTCGATTTTGGCAACATCCGATTTTGGCACATGTGCCGAAATCGAACAAGTAACAGAAAATACATTACCTTTAAGTTTTCGCTAGAATAGGACGAATACAATTTAGACATAATAGCATGATAGACATAATATAATAACGTAAATAGCACATCTGGCAATAAAACAAAAACTATCAACGAAACACGAAAAGTGCTAAATGCATCAAAAACATGATAAAAAATGTAGTACTAAGTAAAAACAAAGTTGGGAAAAAAATCGTTCGATTTTGACAACAATCTTTCACCCAATGCCTATATTGTGGGAGTTCCATGCGATTTTCACTGATTTACAGCATTTAAAAGATCAGTGAGAGCCGCCATCTTGGATTTCGAGATGCACCTGATAGCGAAATTTTACTTCTTCTAGGTTAGCCCATATTGTAGGGGTTACATTCGATTTTTAGTTATTTACAGCATTTTAAGGTTCACCGAAAGTCGCAATCTTGGATTTCATGGAGATTAAACTGATTAAGCCATTTTACCCAATGACCATATTGTAGGAATTTCAAGTGACTTTCAGTGATTTCAATCATTTTAATGTTCAGTGGAAGCCGCAAAATTGGATTTCATGATGACGCCTGATAGCGAAATTTGTATTCTACTCGTTGATCCTATTCAATTTATTCCCATATTGTGGGAGTTTCATGCGATTTTCAGTGATTAACAGCATTCCAAGCCGCTATCTTGGATTTCAAGTTGACGTCCGATAGCAAAATTCAACTTCTTCTTGTTAAGCTCTTTCACCCAATACCAATATTGTGGGCCTTTCATTCGATTTTCAGTGACTAACAGCATTTCAAAGTTCAGCGGAAGCCGCCATCTTGGATTTCAAGATGGCGTCAGACAACGAAATTTGATTTCAACTCATGATTTATTCCACGGGTCATTCACAACCAATCCCTTTTCATTCAAAAAGTCTGTCCTCATTTACTGTACTAATGATTAACAACTCAGAAATGAGGAACTGATCCTAAGCGTGTAATTGGTTGGCTTGCGAGAGAAACGTCAAATCGTAGCTTTTATTGGGGTCACCATTAAACCATAATAAAGCTAATAAGCCATTTTCTGACCATAGAAACCCGATCAGAAGGGAAAAACAAATTTATATCCAGATGAGATATTTTGATACTAATTTTTTCTATCTAAATGAGTTATAATTCAGTACTCGTTGGATGTTAAAATATCTCAAATTATATCAAAAAATCTATACAATCATATCTAAATTATATCAGTTTTTGATATGCTCCTATCAGGATTATATCTCGTTCAGATAGCATAGTTTGATATTGGGCAGATCAAAACCTATCAAAATTATAACTTATCAAGATATGAATGCTTCGAGAAAAATTTCTAGTGGAATGTCAATAAACCACATTATTTGCTCAAACCATGCTCTATTTTTGGTTTCCCGAGTATTGGATTCAATTTTATGAATCTGTTGAGCGAAACTCTTTAAAGTACGGTTTGGGCCGTTGATTTTGATGTCCGTGTTTCATGGAAAAATATATTCAAGAATGTCAATCAAAATGAGATATTATCCAGATTCAAGAAACTTAGAGTCGAAAATTATGAAAATAAAATTCTTACTGAAAAAGATATAAATATCTCGTTGAAATATGTTTGAGTTATTATTTTGATATGCTCTTCTGATCGGGTTCAATCCTATTCAAGAATGCCAATCAAAATAAGATATAACCAAGATTTAAGAAACTTAGAGTCTAAATTTATGAGAACAATATTCTAACTGAATAAGATATCAATATCTCGTTAAGATATGTTTAAGTTCTTTTTTTGATATGCTCTCCTGATCGGGAAAGCTATCAAGCATTGAATTGATTAACGCCACATTGGTTGCAAAACCGAAGGGCACAAAATGACGCCATGTTGATGGATTCACAATGCAAGCATTTGAAAATATTTTTTCAGGCCTATTTTCCATTGATTCCATCATGACTGACCATCAGATTTGACGAGGCGCATTTATTTTAAGATACTATTTCATACACAGTTTACCTAAAATCTTGACTGGCAGTATATGGTTAAAACATTGGTGTTTTGGCTATTAATTTTACCAGATCATATCTCAATAATGCAATTATCATTCATCAACCATTGTGGTTGCTGGAAAAAATAAAAAAAAAACTCCGAGAGCTCACAGAGTCGAAAAAACAAAAATTGCTAGCATGTTTAATAATAGCTTTTTTAAAGCTTTGGTGACCAACATTGATAACCAACAATGATTGGTCATGATGACGTTTCTAGGATAGGGCCAAATAGCCTGATTTTGGCTTTATTAGAGTCCAGGTGATGTTATAGAATGCGCTTTATCTTTTTATGAAGATTAATGCTATAGTCCAAACGAAATTTTGCTGACCATAATATAGCTTAAATTGTTACTTGGGATAGCTTCTAACTTAAGCTTTTTTATACAATGATTGAATTTTTTTTACGAACATTCCATAGCTGATTTACAGTTTTTTTCCGAAGCATGTTTTGTTCGGATTTTTTCTTAAACTTTGAATAACAGAAAACTGGAGTGTTGTAGATAAATAATGTCTGAAAATCATATTTCAGTTACATTACGAGGTTTCCAAAACTATAGATTTTCTAAACATGGGTTGAGAAACAAGACAGATGTATTGGTTTTAGCCAGCAGTGTAAAATTTTTAACTCCAGGGACTGTAACGGGTAAAAATTTCAGAGACGGACAAGTGTTAAACACAAATCCGAACTCTTTCACTAGAGGGGCGTAAGATACAATAAGTCAACGACTGTTCAGATTAAAAATCAAGTCTACATTTCCAATTTAAATATGTGTACTGTACGTACACATATCATATTTCTTTTCTTTTGTTGATTTTTGTTAAGCGATGTTTTCATTAAATTCGCTAGTTTTAGGTTTTTTTTAGAACAGAGAGACGACCCTAGCAGGCGATAAAATTGCTTTTTTCTGAGGATGTTCGAATAGAAAATAAACTGAAACATAAAACTAGCGAATTTTTTAAAAACATCATAGAACAAAACCAACAAATGAATCCCCGAAAAATAACATCCAGCGGTGATCAAATGGTCCTAAACATATCTTATTAAGAAATCAGTTTTCTGAGGTCAGAGTGCAGATTTAAAGTTCAGATTGCCTTTACATTACTTAGCAAATTAACTAGTAGTTTACAAGTTAGCGTGATTTCCAGAACCATTTTCACCTTCTATGGATCTATGAAAGCAAAATTTGAATGGACAAATTCACACTACCTTCTAACTGCCAGGCACCACTAGAAGAAGACCCATCACCATCCAGCGGAACAATTGGCAATTTAATTGATGTGACTCTAAACCTGATTTACCTCTGACACGCCACGCTTGTCATGTATTTTTCTGACGAAACGACTCGTATCTTCTTTCATTCATTCATTCATTCATTTTTTTTCGATGGCTTCTCGAGTTTAGACCCTTCCACGCAGAGACAAAAAGAAACTCTAAATCCGGAAACATAATCCTCCGGCCAGAGGAGGGGGGGTCGAAGAAGCTCATCAAGATCTTCAACGACAGCAACCGAGGCAGCATCTTATGTTGCTAATAATCACACCCCAGGGAACTGGAAAAAGGCGGCCCCTTCCGACGACTTTTCCAGCACTGGTGGCAGTGGCTGACGAATCTCACTGGCTCACTGATTATGATAATTGTTTGCCCAGATGTAATCATGCACTCCGTGTCGTCAAAGTGTCGTGTCCGCATGGAGTAAGCCAAACATGAGAAGAAAAAAAATTCGCGAATCATTTTCATTCAAAACGTGGAAAGGTTAGAACTTTTAAAAAAAATAAACAAAGAATAAAAACGGCTCTCAAAATTCGGCGACTTTTTTTCACCCGTAATTTTTGTCACATTTTTGACTTAAGTTAGAACATGTGTTGTACACAGAGTGGGGTTGCAGAGTTTTGAATCGAAAAGAAATAAAAAAAAATGAAAACATTAGCATTTTAAAACTTTTGTAATTTTCAAAGAATTTTTGTCATTTTTGTCTATTCTGTCATTTTTGTCATTGTTGATATTTTTCTCATTTTTTTTCATTTTTATCATTTTTGTCATTCTTTAGTCTTTTTTAGTCTTTTTGATCATTGTTTTATTTTTTGTAATTCTTGGGATTGTTGTCATTCATCAGTTTTATATTTTTTTGTCATTTTTGTCGTTTGTGTCATTTTTATCATTTTGTCATTTTTACCATTTTTGTCATTCTTGTCATTATTGCCTTTTTTTGTTATTTTTGTAATTTTTGTCATTTTGTCATTTTTATCATTTTTGTATTTTTTTTGTCATTCTTGTCATTTTTAAAGGTTTTATTTTTTTTGTCATTTGTGTCATTTGTATAATTTTTTGCCATTTTGTCATTTTTACCATTCTTATCATTTTGTCAGTTTTGTCATCCTTGTCAATTTTATAATTTTTTGTCAATTTTGTGATTTTTGAGATTTTTGTTTTTTATGATTTTTTGTTATCCTTGTAATTTTTATCATTTTGTCATTTTTTATTTTTTATTTATCATTTTTGCCATTTTTGTCATTTCTGTCATTTTTACCATTTTTATCATTTTTGTCTTTTTAATTTTTTTTCGTCATTCTTGTTATTTTTATCATTTTTGCCATTCTTGCCATTTTTGTCTTTTTGTAATTTGAGTTATTTTTGTCATTTCTGCCACCACACGCTTTAATCGATTTTGTTCGTGTTGGTGGGAAGATATTGTATTTCTTCGTGGTTTAAACACTTTTTCGTCCATTGTAAACCGTCTCTATTAGCTCTCATAAATTTTCTACATCAGGTCTGAACGCTCTTTTTTCATTACAAAGTAACATTTTGTGTACTGTTCGCTTAGTTTTACTTCACAAGACCTATACAAAAAACAAACCTTATAAAAAGGCGAAAATAAAACACCATTAGCGGTTTAATTGTTTTCTTAACCCTTAACAGTTCGGAAGAATTGCTTCCGTGATAGGGAGGGACCTTTTTCCCGGTTCGCAAATCTGCGCCGGGGGATGCAATTTTTGACTGCCAAAAAATGTATGTTATTCTTTCCCATCGCCTTTAGGGAGCCGAAAATTTGACGAACTATGAACGAATGAATGCACTTTTTTCCCTTTTCCTTGGTCTGTTGTCTGCGCATCCACAAGGCAACAACGCTTGAAAACAGGGCCCTTTTTGCGATTGCGCAAGGGCGAATTTCGGCAAGGATTAGACCGCCGTTTTTTTTCCTAGCTGATTAGGAATCGTGAGAAATTTGCGAGCGTGGGAAATGGTTGTGATCTTTTCGGAAAATCATTACTTTGTATTGAAAACATTGTATAGGATAGACAAATTTATCCACAGCTAGAGGAATACTTCTCCATCGCTGGTAGATTTTAAAACCATCTCGGAACGCACGTACCGTGGAGCTCTTCCAACATACCTCCTGCAGCGCTACGATGTCGATTTTTTTTTATAATCATAATTTTGTTTAACCCTTCGTTTCATAAAGTAACAAATTTGCAACAGTTAATGTATGAATAAAGTGAAAAATCGTATTTTATTTTAATTTTTTTCTTGATGTATGATGTGTGATGATTTTTAAGGGAAAATAAAAAATCATGAAATGAAGGGTTAAGGCATTTTACTTAAGAAATTTCTTTTTGACGAGTGTATCCACTTGATTTTTATATGTTTGTAGAAGGGGGAATCTCTTTTGGAATCGCTTTTCTGGTTCGGTGATGGTTTCGGTTGCTACTTCAGGTTTTCGTCTTCCTGGTCATCCTTCACTAGATGTGTTTGTCGAACCCGTCGGATGGGATGCTCTATTGAGTAGACGAAGCGAACATTAATAGGGTACATAAACAAGAGGAAGGTTACGTAGGAACCCAGCAAAATTTTTTTTAGCTATATTTCTCAACAAACTTTGTTATACGTTTCATATACATTATAACATCATCGCATAAAACTTAAAAAAAAACAGCATTAACCTACCAAAGCGGAGGCAATATTCATACACATTTTTAACTTTTGGCTTAAGCGATAAAAATTATACAAATTGGACAATATTAAACACCTTATTCTAGGGTTGCCATCCGTCCCGCAAAAGTGGAACTAGTCTCGCTTTTTTAGAAAATGTCCCGCCGTTCAGCTTGTTCCTCAAAATGTACCGCTTTTTCCTAAAAAAACTTTTGTGGTAGACTCAACCTTCTCCGATTCTATCACTTCAAAATAGTTGGTCCGTGCTTAAAGAAAACGCTTCTTATAAAATCTCTCCTCGATCATTTCCAACTCCTTTCATTTTTTTCTTATCTTCTTTTATTCATTAATGATTTCCTATACTAGAAATGTTCTTACTTAAAGAACATGACATTCACCGATAAGGCTGTAAAAATTAAATAGGTATCACACTGACTTACACTGGAAAAAATCATTTTTAAATCGTTTATTCAATAAAAATGAAAAAGAATACACTTGAAAATATATTTTTATATCAAAACACATCAGCAGATTTTAAATCATATTTAAGGCTTCGAAAAACTGTTCATGATTATTTAGATTAAATTTGCTAAAAAAAAGAATCGTTTTTAAACGCAAAAAAAATTATAATTACTCCATTAAAGTTTTTTAGCTTATTTCTGGAAATAAGGTGGATAAATCTTTGCAAAATTCAGGCTTTTTCCTAAATTTTGTGTCAGATATTCGGGCAAGTCAGGTAAGACCATGCTTATCTAAGCATCAAAATAACAATTGGGTTCAGTTAAGCGTTGTTTGAGCATGTTCTAGCGATGTTAATATTTTTCTATTTATTGAAGAAAATATTCTTGTTTCCAATTGATGATAGGTCAAGATTTTCTCCAGAATACTTGCAGAATCCCTTGAATATATATAAAAGCATAATAAAAAAATCAAATTCCGGATGAAATAGAACGGAACTACTGAACGAAAAAGAAACTATTTTAAATCAAACAATAAATGAATGGACGAGTTAACTAAATAAGCTTGGTGGATGGTCACAATCGGCTGTTAAAAAATTTGGGATTTTAAATTACTCTGGACCAAGGTTGCAAAATCTCATGAGATTGAGATTTTATCGAGTGAGATTTTTTCTTTTTGAATCTCAGTGTGATATTCATTAATCTCATGGTAAGCATCACAAAAATAAATGCCTTGAATGTTGACGTTACCACAGCCTAATAGTCACAAGCAAAAAACTACTTTTTTGAATTCAGAGTTGCCAGATATTTCCGATGAAAGACGGATGCTTCTGATGGAGGACTAAGAGATAACATTCGCAATTTCCTGAAAATAATAGTCAGAACTAAAACAAGTTTTTCAGTTCAGAAGAAACTGAACCTACCACAACCTTTTTCAATAATACCAGTTAAACAATGTAAACGTTGATTGTGATTAAAAGTTTTCATTTTAAAACATCTTTCTGAAGAATGTATTATCATGACTATGTAAGAATTTGATTATCATATTTTTGTCTTAGGTTAATGAAAGTTTTACAGGATGAGCAAAAGGTATTTATGACCACACTTAGTACTGAAATATGTTATTCTGGAGTGCTAAGCCTCGCTCGTATTCAGACGATTAAAGACATGCAACTTATGAAATTGTATTTCTTACAGTAAAGTTCTTTTGAATCTGTTAAAAACGTTGATGCAAAGTTTTTGCAATTTCATCATTTCAAACATTAAAAATGCCCAAGTTAAAAATTCTTCAAAAAAAAACCCCCCAATGACTTAATGTGCTTGCCAGAACAAACATTTCTAATTTCCTGGACATCGCAACAAACTAGAAACAAAATTATCAAAATCTGAATAGCTTCATATTTCTTCATTATAAATATTAACACATTTAGTACCGCAAAGACAACTAAGCTGGGAAACACCAAAATTCAGCATTGTAATTTTCAGGATCTACTGGGCCTAATAGCCCGAAGTGTTTTGTCAATTTTGTAGAAAAAAAATTCATGATTTTATTTATAGCATTCGAGCTATGCTTCTACTTGTAGCGGCAACCTTAAAAACGAAGTTGAAATTCTTAGGTAACTATGTAAATTTTTAATATAAATTAAAAAAATAATTTCTTAATCTTCCAAACAAATGGTTGAGTTAGGAAACAGATTTATTGCATTTATTCTTGCCAACTGGCCGCCATCACCAATCGCATGTTGTTTTACTCGATTGCTTAGAAGAAAATGCTGTAATCGAACACGAATATCATCTCGACCTCGATTTCAGAAGATGTAATTTTCGCCTCGTAATAGAAGCACTAGCATCCATAGATTGGTCACAGCTTATTGGCAGCCTTTATCCCGATGAAGCTGTCTCGATATTCTACGAACAGTTGCTAAGAATAGTTGCGCTTTACACTCCAAAGAAACGCCCTTTCCAACATCAGTCGTACAAGCAACCTTGGTGGAACGCCGACCTTCGTCGTTTAAGAAACAGACTACGCAAGATACGCAAACGATACTTCTTGAATAAAACTGCAGCAAACAAAGCCGATCTAGCATCAACGGAAGCTGATTACTCAGCGTTACGCAGCACTTTTTTCCGGAGATACGTCAATGATATGGAGAGGGAAGTGAAAAGCAATCCTTCTGAATTCTGAAAATTTATCAAGTCTAGACGTCGTACCAGCAGCTTTCCATCGCGAGTATCGTTTGACGGGCGCTCCTCCGAAACTGCCTGTGAGTCTGCAAACCTTTTGGCAGATTTTTTTAAGAGCGTTTATTCAACACAAATACCACCTGCTACCAACGAAAACTTCGAAACATTGCCTGCATTTGACATCAACCTTCCTCAGCCGCTTCTAACCCAGCATGAAGTTTTGACAGCTCTGAAAACTATCGATCCGTCGAAAGGACCAGGCCCAGATGGCATTCCGCCGTGTCTTATACTGGGCATTGCGGAATCACTTGCCGAACCACTGCAAATCATCTTTAATCGGTCACTTAACGAAGGTATTTTCCCTAGCATTTGGAAGACGGCCGCTATAACACCAATACACAAATCGGGAAACAGTCATAGCGTGGAGAACTACAGACCTATTTCGATTCTCTGTTGCTTGTCAAAGGTGTTTGAGTCAATTATCTACGAGAGGCTTTACAACGCTGCTAAACCAATAATTACCGAACACCAACATGGTTTCATGAAAAAAAGGTCAACGGTCTCGAATCTGATGAGCTACTCTGCCACACTTCATACAGCTATCAGCAAAAAGCAACAAGTAGATGCCATTTACATAGATTTCTCAAAAGCATTTGATAAAGTTCCACATGAAATCGCCATCAGGAAAATAGAACGCTACGGCTTTCCGTCATGGTCTACAAAATGGCTCTACTTCTACTTGACAAACCGACGAGCATTTGTGAATCTACGAGGAATCAGATCTCAGCCATTTGACGTCCCTTCCGGTGTTCCCCAGGGCAGCCACATAGGACCACTAATCTTTATCCTTTTTGTTAACGATATTGCTTGTTTACTGCAATCCTCTAAATTGATGTACGCAGATGACCTTAAGATTTACCGGAAAATCGAATCACCAGTGGACCGTGCAGCACTTCAAGCCGACATCTCGACACTTTTGGACTGGTGCAAGTCTCATGGGATGGAAGCTAATGCCAGTAAATGCCGATGTATAACTTTCTGCAGAGCTAGAATTCCACTTCTTTTTGCCTACAAAATGGACACAGCAGAAATGGAACGAGCAGTCTCGATTAAAGATCTCGGAGTTATTTTTGATCAGAAACTAAGTTTTTCAGAACACATAGCCGCCACAACCGCAAAAGCCTTTGCCATTCTTGGCTTTATACGTAGAAACACTGTTGAGTTTGAGGATGTACATATATTGTCTTAAAGCGGTTTACTGCGCCTTGGTGCGCAGCGTTCTGGAATACGCCGTGGTAGTTTGGACGCCGCATCAAACAGTACACACTGAAAGACTAGAAAGGGTACAAAAGAAGTTCCTACGATTTGCACTCCGTAGACTGCCGTGGAATGATGCCGTTCGATTGCCACCGTATGCCGAAAGATGCAATCTAATAAGTCTTGAGACCCTGCGATACAGACGAATAAACATCCAAAGAATGTTTGTATTTGATTTGTTGATGAACAATATTGACTGTCCTCTACTGCTACAAAGCATCCACATTCATGCTCCAGCGAGACGTCTTCGTCAACAGAACTTTTTATGGATTCCATCTAGTCGCACAGTTTTTGCCCAAAATCACCCTATGCATAATTGTTGTCGTGTTTTTAATGAAGTGTCTAACGTTTTTAATGTTAATCAATCCAAAGAAGTGTTTAGAAATAATATTCGTAGTCTTAGAACATAATTCATGTTTAGTTTAAGATATGTCTGTATGGTTTATATCAAAGACATTAAATAAATAAAATAAAAGATAAAGTTTAAAACCAACGAAAACACCATTCCAATGAAAACGCATGGCATCCCAGCTTATGCAACCGGATGGAATCGAACACATGTGAAAAGCATTTATCAACCAAATAAAATGTAATAAAGTAATACCAAAATTTGTTCTTTCAAATGGAAGCGGGGGTTTGTAGCTTCTATCCTTGCGGTCCAACTTTTTTATTTCATTCAAAAAAGACATTTTAATGATTTTTTATGCATTTGAAAGAAAAAAAAAATTGCGCCGTTTTTATTTGCGCCGGCTAACAAATCTTTTTCAAATGTTATCTCGATTCGCTTGATGTTTGAAATTTCCAGTGGGAAATTTCTGAAGAAGAAAACATGATCGTTGCACCAAAAAGTAATATATGATTCATACCAGCCTATTTAATAAAGTCACTTATTCTATTACGAGCGCTTCTAGAAGATTTATAGAATTCAAAATAGAAAAAAGAATATTACAGAAATAATAATGTGCCATTGAATATCAAGATAGATAAAATATTTTTTTACTACCATTCGGAGTAATTGTAAAATCGCTTCTTTTGTTAAGCTGCTTACTACTCATTTCTTGATGATAATCTTATGAGCTTCTTAGACACATGCATCATAAATGAATTGTTCTTTAATAATCATAAAAAAAAATTCGTGAAACCCATGCAAAATAAAATATTGTTTAATTTTAGTAAAATGGTTAGTACAGACTGTAAATTGATCATTTACAGCCTAGTACAGATCATTTTGAATTGGTCTTTGTAAAATTTCAAGAAAGTTGCTTGGAAATTGTTGAAATGTTTAATTTATATTACAACTTCAACTCAGAAAAAATGATTTATTGATTATATGATAGATCTGACTCAAAGAAGAAAAATCTTCCTTCACAGAATCCTAGATCTGCAGTAGCTTTACACATGTGTGAATCTGGTCACTCTATCGATCGAGGAAATGTCTCGCTGATCCGGTCTTTGAATAGTAATTCGCTTAAATTGGATGTTGCTGAAAGCATTGAAATCTTCAATGAAAAATCAGTTCATCTCTTAAACGGAGACACCGGACCAGGGCACACTTGGTTGTTCAAATTCTTAGGTTAAAAGAAATACAATAATTTACCTGACAAAACGGGTAGAAAATAATTTAGCACTACCAGAAAACACCCAGAATAGGGTAGGTAGACCCAAAAAACAGACAACGGCACCAACTGCCGAGCATTCGGAGGTTTTTGCTACCTAGTAGTAGCTTACCTAACCCGGACAATATAAGGGAGGGAAACGATACACATTCATCAATCGAAAACGTTCACTGAAGAAGGTAGTAAGTTGCTATCGAAATACTGGTATATGAACTTTTCATTTACCGTTGTTGAATTAAAAGGAATCTTTCGATTGTTTTGATTCAGATTATATGCCCTTTTGTGATGTTCGTTTACATTTCATATTCATGAAAGGCGGATATGTCTAAAAAAAGTCTATATGAGGAACTTTTTGGATCTTCGAGTCCATAGAAGGCTCGAAATTTACCAAATTGACAAAAGTAACAAAATTGCAAAACTACTGAATTGATAAAGTTATCAAAATTAACTAAATTGATCAATATTACAAAATTAATATAACTGAAAAATTTACAATAATTAAAAAGTAATGAAATTTTCTCAATTTCGTTAACTTTGTCATTTTTGTAATTTTTGTCATTACTGGCATTTTTGTCATTTTTGTAATTTTTTTCATTTCTGGCATTTTTTTTATTTTTACCGTTTTTGTCATTTTTGTAATTTTTGTCATTGGAAATTCTGGGTGTAAATTTTCTAACTAGCCGGCTGCAGTCGGGAAAAACGAGAGTGAAAGTACACTAGAGATGTAATGGGTGAGGCCCTGCAGCATGAAGATGAAACACGGAGCAAAGCGAATCTCGCCGTCCATCAATCCCCGGTAGTCCCCCAAGATGGACTGAATTCCACTTGCAAGGAGCTCCGTTCGAGTTTTACGCCAGCTGCAAGATACCTAATAAATTGGCAGGGCTCACGCAAACGAGTTACGTCCGCCACCGCGATCCATCCATACAATGACTCAGCCGACGACGACGGCCGGATCTTCGAACATCCAGAAAAAAAAACTGTACCGTAGAAGTTTTCTTATCGGTCGTCGGTCTTAGTCTATACCAGAAAGCGAAAGTGAAACCATTGAGCTATGTAAGTCTATGAAGGTGACGACCGGTCCAGATCCAGTCGGACCTTTCCATCGGATCGAGAGCAGCGGACTTGTTATTGATGATCACCGTCGTACGTTGGCTGTCTTCTCCGGTTGGCGGAATCGCTTAAAAGCCTCTCTAGAGAATGCTGAAGGATTCATTCAGGTTCGATTGCTGCAACTAGTAGCAAATGAGAAAAAAAGTCTCACGTCTGCGATCTGGCGCAGATCGATAACAGGGTCGATTCGAAGCTCAATGGATTATTTTTTAAATATTAGAAACAAAAAAAATCTATGACCCTTGGCGGGATTCGAACCCACATCCTGTTTGTACCATTTTACCCCGAAACCCAAATCCTCTGCTGGTATTCATCAATGCAACCCTGTTTCAAGCGTCGCCAATTGTTTTGCGCTCGTAATGCGGCAGCGATCCATCACATTCCGAAAGGGATTCGAACCTTTCAATTCAGCGACGACGCTTCTCATTTGGTCCATTACCGATCCATTCAAACCGACTGTCGCAACACAATCTCTATTGTTGTTGATGTTGTTACCATTCAGAGGGCTTGCTTTCGGTAAAGTTCGTGACTTGCGGTGCCACATTATGTAGGTAGAGGATTCATGCTGGCCTAAGAGTAGCGCCACCCCCGCACCATCGAAATGGGATCGATCCTTTCGGGTCGTGATTGGGCCGCCAATATTTGCCATTTCGTTGGTACCCTTTTCAGTCAAAATGGCATCGATCCCTCGGAAGAGACCCATAGGGAACAACAGATTCGAAGAGCTGCTGTGACACCTTCTGTGAGATGCACTCGTTATTCGAGAAAGATAGACAATTTGACTACATAACCATACGTTCGGAAGGCTAAAAAAGACGCATCACGAACTGTGAGCTGGTATTTTTATTTTTCTATTTTTTTATTCCCTCGGTCGATTGAGAAACGGTTCAATTACCGCACATTTGACGCAGCACAACAACCCTTGGATGGGAAAATGAATCATTGAGAAACCCATTGCAGCACACTGCAGCAAAATGTAACCATCCTTGTTACACGATCATGATCTAGCTTCGTTGATGATGATGGCGATGACGATGGTTAAGGGGGTGCATTGTACTTGTTGTTCAAACCTTCTTTTTTCGAATGGCGATGGAAGCCAAAACCATCCCAAGCGTCTGCCTGCCTGCATAACATTTGATCGCGAAATGGAAACTTTTGCTTTCGTTCGGAACACTTCGCTCGAACCTGAATGAATGAATGTTTTGTTGAGTTCATGAACCATCAATTTCATTTTTTTTTTTTTTTTTTTTTTTTTCTTCGATTCGTGTGGCTTGCGGCGAAAGGGCATCCCTACCGCAAGTTGATTTAGTTTTTCTGAATCGAAACTTTCATAGCGAAATCAAGCTTTTCTTGAAAGGGCGATCACATTTTCTTTGAAACTTATCGAAAACATTTTTAAATAACTTTCTCTGTACATAAATTGATTCTCTCAGTGGGGTTGTTCTTGGAAAGTAGCAAAAATAACAAAAAAGACGAAACAGAAAAAAAATGACAATAACAACAAAAAAATAAAAAAAAAATGACAAAAATGGCAAAAATAGCATAAATTAAAAAATAACTAAAATAGCTAAAATGACAAAAATGACATAAAGGACAGAAAGGACGAAATGACAAGAATTACATAAATTACAAAAGAAATAACAAAAAAATTGCAAAAATGACAAAAAAGAAAAAAAATGACAAAAATGATAAATATGACAAAAATGGCAAAAATTTGAAAAAAAAAAGAATAAAAATACAAAAATTACATAAAATTACAAAATTTCAAAAATAACAAAAGTGACAAAATGACGAAAATGACAAAAATTGCAAACAATAAAAAAAAGATAATTACAAAAATGACAAAAAAATACAAAAAAAAATACAAAAATGATGAATGAAATAACTAAAATGACTGAAATAACTGAAAAGACAAAAATGACAAAAAAAACAAAAATGACAAAAAAAGACAAAACTGACAAAGTTTTACAAAATGGTAAAATTGACAAAAATAGCCAAAAATTTCAAAAATGACAAAATTGACAAAACTGACAATAACGACAAAAATGACAAAACTGATTATAATGACAAAAATAACAAAAATGACAAAAATGACAAAAATGACAAAAATGACAAAAATGACAAAAATGACAAAAATGACAAAAATGACAAAAATGACAAAAATGACAAAAATGACAAAAATGACAAAAATGACAAAAATGACAAAAATGACAAAAATGACAAAAATGACAAAAATGACAAAAATGACAAAAATGACAAAAATGACAAAAATGACAAAAAGACAAAAATGACAAAAATGACAAAAAGACAAAAATGACAAAAATGACAAAAGTGACAAAAAATGATAAAAATGACAAAAATGACAAAAATGACAAAAATGACAAAATTGACAAAAATGACAAAAATGACAAAAATGACAAAAATGACAAAAATGACAAAATTGACAAAAATGACAAGAATGGCAAAAAAAATAGAAATGACAAAAATGACCAAGATGACAAAAATGACAAAAATAACAAACATGACAAAAATGACAAATGTCACAAAAATGACAAGAATGATAAAAGTGACATAAGTGACGAAAAAGACATAACTGATCAAAATGAAGAATAAGACAAAAATGACAGTAATGACAAAAATGACAAAAATGACAAAAATGACAAAAATAACAAAAATGACAAAATGACAAAACAAAAAAAAACGCCCGATATGACAAAAACGTCGAAAATGACGAAAATGACAAAAATGACCAGAAATGACAAAAATGACAAAAATGACGGAAAATACAAAAAATACAAAAATTACAGCAATGATTAAAATAACAATAAAGACAACAATAAGGACAAAAATGACAAAAAATTACAAAAATGACAAAATTTGCAATAATTGAAAAATTAAAAAATGACAATTATATCAGTAATGACGATTATGGCTAAAATGACAAACTTGGCAAAAATGTCATAAATGGCAGGAATGACAAAACTGATAAAAATAACAAATAAAAGTTTGACAAATGTGACAAGAATGACAAAAATGACAAAATTAAACGAATGACAAATATGACAAAAATGACTAAATTTGGAAAATGATAAAAAAAGACAACAATTACAAAATTGACAAAATTGACAAAAATGACAAAAATGGCAAAAATGACAAAAATTACAAAAATCACAAAAATGACAAAAAAGACAGAAAAGTCAGAAACGATAAAAAATCAAATGACAAAAATGACAAAAATCACAAAAATAACAAGAATGACACAAATGACAAATATGACAAAAATGACTAAAATGACAGAAATGACAGAAATGACAAAAATGACAAAAATGACAAAAATGACAAAAATGACAAAAATGATAAAAATGACAAAAATGACAAAAATGACAAAGTTGACAAAGATGGCAAAAATTACAAAAATGACAAAAATGACTAAAATGACAGAAATGACAAAAATGACAAAAATGACAAAAATGATAAAAATGACAAAAATGACAAAAATGACAAAAATTATAAAAATTACAAAAATGACAAAAATGACAAAAAATGACAAAAATTACAAAAATTACAAAAATTACAAAAATTACAAAAATTACAAAAATGACAAAAATGACAAAAATGACAAAAATGACAAAAATGACAAACATGACGAAAAAGACAAACATGACAAAAATGAAAAAAATGACAAAAATGACAAAAATGACAAAAATGACAAAAATGACAAAAATGACAAAAATGACAAAAATGACAAAAATGACAAAAATGACAAAAATGACAAAAATGACAAAAATGACAAAAATGACAAAAATGACAAAAATGACAAAAATGACAAAAATGACAAAAATGACAAAAATGACAAAAATGACAAAAATGACAAAAATGACAAAAATGACAAAAATGACAAAAATGACAAAAATGACAAAAATGACAAAAATGACAAAAATGACAAAAATGACAAAAATGACAAAAATGACAAAAATGACAAAAATGACAAAAATGACAAAAATGACAAAAATGACAAAAATGACAAAAATGACAAAAATGACAAAAATGACAAAAATGACAAAAATGACAAAAATGACAAAAATGACAAAAATGACAAAAATGACAAAAATGACAAAAATGACAAAAATGACAAAAATGACAAAAATGACAAAAATGACAAAAATGACAAAAACGACAAAAATGACAAAAATGACAAAAATGACAAAAATGACAAAAATGACAAAAATGACAAAAATGACAAAAATGACAAAAATGACAAAATTGACAAAAATGACAAAAATGACAAAAATGACAAAAATGACAAAAATGACAAAAATGACAAAAATGACAAATATGACAAAAATGACAAAAATGACAAAAATGACAAAAATGACAAAAATGACAAAAATGACAAAAATGACAAAAATGACAAAAATGACAAAAATGACAAAAATGACAAAAATGACAAAAATGACAAAAATGACAAAAATGACAAAAATGACAAAAATGACAAAAATGACAAAAATGACAAAAATGACAAAAATGACAAAAATGACAAAAATGACAAAAATGACAAAAATGACAAAAATGACAAAAATGACAAAAATGACAAAAATGACAAAAATGACAAAAATGACAAAAATGACAAAAATGACAAAAATGAAAAAATGACAAAAATGACAAAAATGACAAAAATGACAAAAATGACAAAAATGACAGAAATGACAAAAATGACAAAAATGACAAAAATGACAAAAATGACAAAAATGACAAATATGACAAAAATGACAAAAATGACAAAAATGACAAAAATTATTAAAATTACAAAAATGACAAAAATGACAAAAATGACAAAAAATGACAAAAAAGACAAAACTGACAAAAATGACAAACATGACAAACATGACAAAAAAGACAAAAATGACAAAAATGACAAAAATGACAAAAATGACAAAAATGACAAAAATGACAAAAATGACACAAATGACTAAAATGACAATAATGACAAAAATGACAAAAATGACAAAAATGACAAAAATGCAAAAATGACAAAAATGACAAAAATGACAAAAATGACAAAAATGACAAAAATGACAAAAATGACAAAAATGACAAAAATGACAAAAATGACAAAAATGACAAAAATGACAAAAAATGACAAAAATGACAAAAATGACAAAAATGACAAATATGACAAATATGACAAAAATTACAAAAATTACAAAAATTACAAAAATTACAAAAATTACAAAAATTACAAAAATTACAAAAAATACAAAAATTACAAAAATGAAAAAATTGACAAATATATCAAAAATGACAAAAATGTCAGAAATGACAAAAATTACAAAAATGACTAAATTGGCCGAAGACAAAAATGACAAAAATGACAAAAATGACAAAAATGACAAAAATGACAAAGTTGACAAAGATGGCAAAAATTACAAAAATGACAAAAATGACTAAAATGACAGAAATGACAAAAATGACAAAAATGACAAAAATGATAAAAATGACAAAAATGACAAAAATGACAAAAATTATAAAAATTACAAAAATGACAAAAATGACAAAAAATGACAAAAATTACAAAAATTACAAAAATTACAAAAATTACAAAAATTACAAAAATGACAAAAATGACAAAAATGACAAAAATGACAAAAATGACAAACATGACGAAAAAGACAAACATGACAAAAATGAAAAAAATGACAAAAATGACAAAAATGACAAAAATGACAAAAATGACAAAAATGACAAAAATGACAAAAATGACAAAAATGACAAAAATGACAAAAATGACAAAAATGACAAAAATGACAAAAATGACAAAAATGACAAAAATGACAAAAATGACAAAAATGACAAAAATGACAAAAATGACAAAAATGACAAAAATGACAAAAATGACAAAAATGACAAAAATGACAAAAATGACAAAAATGACAAAAATGACAAAAATGACAAAAATGACAAAAATGACAAAAATGACAAAAATGACAAAAATGACAAAAATGACAAAAATGACAAAAATGACAAAAATGACAAAAATGACAAAAATGACAAAAATGACAAAAATGACAAAAATGACAAAAATGACAAAAATGACAAAAATGACAAAAATGACAAAAATGACAAAAATGACAAAAATGACAAAAATGACAAAAATGACAAAAATGACAAAAATGACAAAAACGACAAAAATGACAAAAATGACAAAAATGACAAAAATGACAAAAATGACAAAAATGACAAAAATGACAAAAATGACAAAAATGACAAAATTGACAAAAATGACAAAAATGACAAAAATGACAAAAATGACAAAAATGACAAAAATGACAAAAATGACAAATATGACAAAAATGACAAAAATGACAAAAATGACAAAAATGACAAAAATGACAAAAATGACAAAAATGACAAAAATGACAAAAATGACAAAAATGACAAAAATGACAAAAATGACAAAAATGACAAAAATGACAAAAATGACAAAAATGACAAAAATGACAAAAATGACAAAAATGACAAAAATGACAAAAATGACAAAAATGACAAAAATGACAAAAATGACAAAAATGACAAAAATGACAAAAATGACAAAAATGACAAAAATGACAAAAATGACAAAAATGACAAAAATGACAAAAATGACAAAAATGAAAAAATGACAAAAATGACAAAAATGACAAAAATGACAAAAATGACAAAAATGACAGAAATGACAAAAATGACAAAAATGACAAAAATGACAAAAATGACAAAAATGACAAATATGACAAAAATGACAAAAATGACAAAAATGACAAAAATTATTAAAATTACAAAAATGACAAAAATGACAAAAATGACAAAAAATGACAAAAAAGACAAAACTGACAAAAATGACAAACATGACAAACATGACAAAAAAGACAAAAATGACAAAAATGACAAAAATGACAAAAATGACAAAAATGACAAAAATGACAAAAATGACAAAAATGACACAAATGACTAAAATGACAATAATGACAAAAATGACAAAAATGACAAAAATGACAAAAATGCAAAAATGACAAAAATGACAAAAATGACAAAAATGACAAAAATGACAAAAATGACAAAAATGACAAAAATGACAAAAATGACAAAAATGACAAAAATGACAAAAATGACAAAAAATGACAAAAATGACAAAAATGACAAAAATGACAAATATGACAAATATGACAAAAATTACAAAAATTACAAAAATTACAAAAATTACAAAAATTACAAAAATTACAAAAATTACAAAAAATACAAAAATTACAAAAATGAAAAAATTGACAAATATATCAAAAATGACAAAAATGTCAGAAATGACAAAAATTACAAAAATGACTAAATTGGCCGAAGACAAAAATGACAAAAATGACAAAAATGACAAAAATGACAAAAATGACAAAAATGACAAAAATGACAAAAATGACAAAAATGACAAAAATGACAAAAATGACAAAAATGACAAAAATGACAAAAATGATCAAAATGACAAAAATGATCAAAATGACAAAAATCACAAAAATGACAAAAAATTGAAAAATTAAAGAAATAACAAAAATGACAAAAATGACAACAATGACAAAAATGACAAAAATGTCAAAACTGACAAAAATGACAAAAATGACAAAAATGACAAAAATGACAAAAATGACAAAAATGACAAAAATGACAAAAAGGACAAAAAGGACAAAAATGACAAAAATGACAAAAATGACAAAAATGACAAAAATGACAAAAATGACAAAAATGACAAAAATGACAAAAATGACAAAAATGACAAAAATGACAAAAATGACAAAAATGACAAAAATGACAAAAATTACAAAAATTACAAAAATTACAAAAATGACAAAAATAACAAAAATGACAAAAATGACAAAAATAACAACAATGACAAAAATGACAAAAATGACAAAAATGACAAAAATGACAAAAATGACATAAATGACAAAAATGACAAAAATGACAAAAATGACAAAAATGACAAAAATGACAAAAATGACAAATATGACAAAAATGACAAAAATGACGAAAATGACCAAAATGACAAAAATGACAAAAATGACGAAACCGACAAAAAAGACAGAAAAGACAGAAAAGACAAAAAAGTCAAAAACGATAAAAAATCAAAAATGATGAATGACATAAATGACAAAAAGAACAAAAATAACAAAAATGACATAAATGACAAAAGTGACATAAATGACATAAATGACATAAATGGCATAAATGACAAAAATGACAAAAATGACAAAAATGACAAAAATGACAAAAATGACAAAAATGACAAAAAATGACAAAAAAGACAAAAATGACAAAAATGATATAATTGAAAAAAATGACTTAAATGGTTAAAATCACGAAAATTGTGAAAATTCCAAAAGTGACAAAAAATGACAATAATGCCGAAAATGACAAAAATGACAATAATGGCATAAATGACAAAAACAACACAAATGACAAAAGTGACAAAAATGACAAAAGTGACAAAAATGAATAAAATGACAAAAATGATAAAAATGACAAAAATGACAAAATGAAAAAAATGATAAAAATGACTGAAATGAAAAAAAATTACTAAAACTACTGGAATGACAAAAATGACAAAAATGGCTAAAATGACTGAAATGACTGAAATGATTAAAATTACTTAAGTAACACAAATGGCTCAAAAGACTGAAACGACAAAAATGAACATATTGACAAAATTGAAAAAATGACAAAAATCACAAAAATTACACAAATGACTAAATGATAAAAATGTCAAAAATGTCAAAAAACACAAAAATTATAAAAAAAAAATACAAAAATCAGATAAAAGTACAAAAATTACTAAAAAACAAAAATGGAAAAAAAACTAAAAATGACATAAAAACCAAAAATTGAAAAAAATTATACAAAAATTTAAATAATGACATAAATTACAATTATGACAAAAAATTTAAAAATGAAAAAAAAGACTGGTGTTATCTTTGTTCTTCTAGTTATTTGATGATTTTTACTTATTTTTGGATCATTTTTTTGTAATCTTCGTAGGTTTATTAGTTCATTTGATTTGATTGTCGTTTTGTCATTCGAATCATTGCTGTCTTTTTGTATGCTTGGTTATTTTATTATTTTCGTCATTGAGTTCCATTTTATATAGTTTTTGGTTACTAGATAGTTTTGCTTTTTATTCGAGTCATTTTTCTCATTTCCTATGCTTTTAGTTTATCAAATCATTTTTCTCATTTAGTCATTATTCTCACTTTTCTTGTCATTTTTGTTAAACTGGGTTTTTTTTGTCTTAAAATAGGATAGATAGGTTTCAACAATGTCGAATCTGTCCACTTCGACTAATGATGGCTGAAATGTGACTCTAATCACTAATCACTAATCACTAATCGTACTTCCATAGCCAGAACTTATGTCTGAGTCCCAAAGAACAATGAATGAGTTATTGTTCTTCTTGTCTTTGTTCATGTTTTCAATCATTTTAACATAAAAACATTAAAATGATCAAAAACACAAAATGGTTGGGCCTACCATGGAGCAGAGCACGCAGAGACAACCGGAACACAGGAACGGGAAGAAACGTGGACCACCAGTACCATACGCTTCAAATGGGCAGTATCGTTGGGAGCATGCTAAGAAAAATGCTCCTTGATGAAGGAACCAATAAATAGGACCATTCTTCAACGGCTGGAAATGATTTATTTTGTACAAAGAAATCACAAAACTCAAGAATAGAAAGCATTTTGAAGATGTTGATGTTATAAATTAAAGAAAACTGAAATTCTAAGTTTAATTTTTGAACTGTTTTGGATTTCAGTGTACAATCATTTCAGGTCATCGACCAAGGATAAAGCGCCTTTACTCGCTCTTGAAAATAAAAAAGAGAGACAGAAAATATTAGAAGAACATAAAACCTTCCGAGGTCTGTTAAGAGCTCGAAAGGTTTTTTTCCGAAATATTTAAACGTATAATCACCAATAAGCGCATATCCAGAGGCTACATTTAATAAGATAAAGTGAATAAATACTTAGCTTTACTACCAGATCCTCATTCAAATTCGGTAAATCCTATTATCGAAGCAAGCCGAGAAAAGCTGAATATCATGTCATTTCTTCAGCAGGTCAGTCGACATCAACCACTCGCCATGAACCTATCAAGATCACATTTTCTCATTTTTTTTCTATTCCCCCAATTTTACCTGCATTTCTTCAGCTAATATCATTTGCTAACTTTTTCAATCAAATTAGCCAATTTGTCACGTAGCTTTGCTCAGTCAGCACACTCTTTTTTGCTTTTCTTTTTCACTTCAATGAACTAAGACTTGTTGCAAATTTCTCACTGAAATTCTAATCATTGCGGAAAGCACGCCAATAAAGCGAAAATTGCCACACTAAAAAGCCCAACAAAACGCATGCATTTTTAAATATAAATAAAATTTCAGTAATACACTCGACACCAGCATTAGCACGTACACAAAAAAATACACACACGATCCTCCCTCAAGCAATAAACAAATTCAATCAACCATTGAACAAAATACTTTTTTAATTGTTTGTTGCTCAACCGATTCAAGTTTGCTAATTTCCATTAGCGCAAACACCATCACGACCAGCAGGAACACACAAATTTACACCTGTTCTACCAAAAATCCTTATCGAAAAAATAACGATGGCCATTTGTAAAAATTTAAATTTTTCAACTCTTCGATTTTTTTTTGCACTTTTAACTTCCCGTTTGATCTCTTCATATTAAAAGACTTCATCTCCATAGGATTACAACTACAACAAAGAGCGTCGCGAAAAAAAAGTATTCGACCGTCTTTTATGAGGAACTTCTCATTCCTCTAAAGGAAAAACAATTTTCGAGGAATAACGAAGCAAAACGCGACCATGAAAAATTAACGCGACCGCACTCGAGCAAGGCCAACTTAGTTCTCTCTAATGATGGCTGAAATGTGACTCTGGGCCAAATTAGTCAATATACAAAAAGATCAAAACATTAAGTCGAATTGATCGTTACAACTCACATTTTGGCCGATGTGAAGGATACCGACTTTTCACCTAAAATGGTTCCTCTACTAGGCATAACTCTTCAAAGCCTATCCCAAAAAAACTTTTAGAGCACAAATCAGCTACAAAATCAAACCAGCTTTCTGTTAAAGCAAACCAAATCACGTATTTTCGGTGGTGTGGTGACGCAAAACCATTGCCATTCAAACTGGATCATTAGATTACGATCGGCTGGTAAATGGTTGTCTGATTGTTTGTTTGTTGTTCATTTTCTTCAACTCTCCCTCCCTCCCCCTGGTCTTATATGTTATTAAGCAAGGGGCAAAACAATTTGGTTGTTCCGGTAGCTTTTCCTCCTGCTAGCCAAAGACCGTGACGAAGGCAACGACGACGATGACGACGTTCGGGAGAGAAAGTGACTGTAATCGAGGGGAAAATCACTTACTTTCCTTCGACGTCGAAACGGATTGAAGTCGAGCCGAGTCGGGAATAGGAAAATTGGCTAATACCATGAATGAGCCTCTAAAATGCCCAATGATCGGTAAATTAGGCAAGCTTTTGTGGATGGTGGTGTAGCAGGTGTTAGGCTCAAAAGTTTAAACTTGAAATTAAACCTGCGCTTGATGACACGTTAATTTTCGACGATCGAACTCCGGGAACAAATGCAAATCATGATGCATTTTTTTATGTAAACTGACCTTTAAGTCCTTGATCGTGCTCACTGTCGTACAATGCGGGTGGGCGTGTAGACTATTAAAAAATGATTACTGAATTCTTGAAAAGAATTACTGTCGTTCAAGTCCAGATTCGAAGAATGTTATTGCATTTTGATGGTTGAGATGGACAAAAAGATAATTCATAAAACACAAAAGTTGCAAAGTCCTCAATTGTTTTGTTGTGTCGCTCGCTACGAGCTTCTTTCATACAGAACAAAAAAAAAACCATAAAAGGAAAACGAGAAGGGATTTTATTTCTTGATTCTCCACACCTTGCTCAGAACGACGACAACGACGTCAAGCGTTTTAGTTGTGTAACTAACGATTGAAAGATTTACGACACCACAAGTTAAGCCGCGGCCAGCCGTGTGGCTTTTGTGATGACTAATAACAAAATTAAGAGAATAATCATATAGCAGGTAAGTACTCGTTCTGCTCGTTCAGACGTTCAGAATTCTTGGGGCATCTCAATCATCCGCTGATAAATTGCGTCTTTATTGCCGCTTTGCAACGGAGTCAGACAGTCTCCATTGATGTGGGTCTCCGCTTGAACGGTCTGAACTTTATTCAAGGGATGACTGGGCTGAATGGAGCAGGATCAATTTTCGGTGCTAATCGTATTGTGCCGAACCACAAGAGCAATTTATTTTTCGATAAAATGATTTAAGAAATGTCTTGTCAGAATTGAACGGAGTTAAACCAATGTGCGAGTAAATATATCCACTCAGCTTTTTATACTTCTATCCGGTTCGAAGGACCAAAAAAGTTCGGGTGTACCTCCGGAGGCACCCTTTCGTTCACATAGTTGATCTGTCCTGTCTATTCAGCAATCTCGGGTGACGTTTGAATTCACTGGTTTTGGAATAGTTAAAAGGTAGATGGGATAGTTCCTGAAACATAGAGAATCAAACTCTTCAAAAATTGTGAGGTATTGAAAATTACCTGGCTCGAAGGACCAACAAAGTTTGTTCGTTTGACAAAATATGACGAAAATAATGAAGTTGCTAAAATGTCATTTGAAGAAAGAAGAAAAAAAACATTTTTGGAATTTGGTGATTTTGTTTTGCAGTAAAACCAAATTTGGTTGGTCCTTCGAGCCGGATTTTTTTCATGAGAAAAATTTAATGACCATGAATATCGATATGCTATGAACCATATTTCGATGAAGACAAATTCAGAATTTATTGACTTTGCCATGTCCATTAGACTGAGTCGATTTGGGGTCATTTTCGAATTTCTCAAACCCTGGGGTCTTAAAAGCTTTATCGTGGTCCAAAACTCATCCATGATTTTTTGTAGAATTTTTAAGTAACGTTTACATGAGTAAATTTGAACTTTTAAGTTTGTATGGAAAAAATGAATATTTTGTACTGAAAAATCAACATCATTTTTGTTTATTTTGTGGAAGCGAGACAGCTGATGGTTTTTGTGCCAATTTATAAAATTCCTTAGATAAGGAAATTTTCGCTGAACAACTTTGTCGAAGACCGTAACTTCGTATTGTATTAGAAAAAAAAGATATCCAATTTTGAATGGGGATACATCTTTTCGCATTGATAAACGATAAATTCAATTGATATCACAGCAGAGTGCCTAGCGAGATATTGCATGACTCCTTGCATGCAATACTTCGCGAGCCTCAAGCAGTGATGTCAATTGAATTTATTGTTTATCAATGCGAAAAGACATACCCCTGTTAAACAGCTAATAACTTTTTCTTTTAATAAGATACGGAGTTACGGACTTCGACAAAGTTGTTCAGCGGAAAATTTCGCAAGGAATTCTATAAATTGGCACAAAAACCGTCAGCTGGCTCGATTCCACAGAATAAACAAAAATGATGTTGATTTTTCAGTACAATAAATTCAATTTTCCCATACAAACCTAAAAGTTCAAATTTACTCATGTAAACGTTACTTAAAAATTCTACAAAAAATCATGGATGAGTTTTGGACCAAAATGAAGCTTATAAGACCCCAGGTTTTAAGCAATTCAAAAATGACCCCAAAACGACTCAGTCTAATGTCCATATAGTTGATTGTATTATATCGGTCAGAAAATTATAGTTGATTCTATTATGTTTATAGTTGAAATGTTTATCAGTTCAAATCAATCATAGAAATATGGTTATGGGATAGGATGGGACTGTAGCTGATCCCTTATTTTTATAGTTGAATGATTAAACCAATCAGATAAATATAGTTGAATCAATTATATTTATAGTTGAATGTTAAACACTCCTAGTGTTAAACTAAATCTATTTTTCCCCGTTAAAACTAAAATGACAAAAAATGGCAATTGAAAACAAAGAAAGTGAATGGATTAATTTGCACCCTATCGTTTCGGATCGAATCCCTACACAAGCCGCTAGCAATCGTGCAATCGATTCAAAGAAGAAAAAAATCAATTACAACATTCATGGATACGATGAGGTTTTGCGCGGTTCGCTATAGGGACCGATCCATTTGATTGCAAAGAAAAAAAATGAAATGGAATTGCATCCCCCCGTTCCGTGAACGACATCTCTTAGAGGAGAGCTCCAGGAGAGCTTCGAATGCAAAGAAAATACCCCGGGCGTCCGTCTTTTTTCTTCTTCATCAAACGTATCAAAGCCTCCGATTCGAGTTGTGTACGTACGTACAATCACCAGAGGACGTGTGGTAAACAGATAATAACTCGACTGTTTATTTGTGTAATTTAGAGAAATTGCATAGCCATCAAACGATCTCTGATGTCTGATCTCGTGCGATTGGTGCAGCGACTTTTTTTCCCTCTCGCAGTACTTTGATGGACGGATGGATGCATAAGTGGTTAATGGGATTGAAAAATGTTGCAGTAACACAGCAATAAATGTTCCCCTAATCGATGTTATTCTGCTGCGCGGATTTATGTTGTTGATTACCAACTGGAGCTGGGGAGAGCCTTGGATGGTTTCGAAAGAGTGAAATAGACGGAAAGATTTGCCAGTGGATGGGAGCGCATAATTCACGGCCCGATTACACTTTGTGTCGCCTGTCGTTTCAGCTTTCGGCTCGCGTTTCTTAGAGATCCCTGTGCAGCAAAGTGACAGAAACGCATCGGGCTTGGAAAGAGTCGCCTAACAATTGTAACGAGGAAACTTTCTCCCGAAACAAAAGCCTTCAGCGGAATCGGATTCAAAACGAGACATACGTTTAAGATTCAGATTGCAGGAATGCAGGGCAAGACAAATCTGGAACCTTAATCATCAAAAATCTAGGCATTAATTTACTCTTGAATGGAAATCCTGCTCGAAGGACCAAACTCATTGAGGTCCATAGCTTCACTTCCATCTGTACCGTTGAGCCGTCAACACGTACGCCGGAGCATCGTATCGTTGCTGTGTACCTGCAGGAACATTTTTACATTATTTATTTTTTCCTTACCTGTATTTCAATCAGCACTTTTCAGTGCTAAAATTATTTTCATTTTCTTTTATTCATATTTTCTCTTTTCTTTCCAGCATGGGGAAGTCATCGGCCGGGTCAAGGGCCGGAAGAAAACGGATTGCCGAACCTAATTCGGGTCCATCGCCCAAAAAAGTTGAAATTTCCAATTCATTCGATGTCCTTCATAACATCGGTGATGAGGAAATATTCATATTTAATTCTGATAAGAGTAGGGGAGAGTGGGGTTTCGTGGGCCATGGGGAAACGTGGGCCACTTTTAATATCTCAGATGTGTGTTGAGATAAAAATCTCAAACCAACTGTCATCGTCGTCGCTTTGCGTGAGCATATATTCCTATATGTTTTTGACTGAAATACGCATCATATGCTTCTTTTATTTATCAAGCTAAAAGAAGTTAGAAAAATTTACTTACACAATTAAAAAAATACCCGCTAATTTCATCGTTGGGGAACCTAAAGTGCATAACAAAAATATGCTCATACGCTTATGATCTTCATTTTGTCATGATCTCTCACGTGGAAAAGGAATTTTTGATGAAACATCAATAAGTCACACAAACGCAACCAATTTGCAAATCATAGCTTGTGGGGAATCGTGGGCCACGCATCTTGAATCACCTATATTTTTATGTTTTTATACACATTCAGAACTTAAAATACGTTTTACCTATCTGTAAAGTTTTCTTATGCCAAATGAAGAGTTATGAAAAATATTTTGTCTATCCTATATAAGAAATTTTGCCAAAACGTTCGCGAGCCAGGTTTTGGAATCTATGCGATCATACACAGCTCTCTTTTTTATTTCATCATCTGAAATTGCTTTTGAATAACGAAATGAATTAGGAAATCACAGTTTTGGGTCAACTCATAAACTTTGCATGTTATTTGGTCAATTTGGAATTGGTGGCCCACGATTCCCCACCATTTTTCAAAATCCAAAAAATATTCCTTTTTTTCAAACATTCAGAATTTGGGGAAAAAAACTTATTAAAAATTTAAAAAAATACCTTATGATACCTTGAAAATGTAGAAAACCAAACCATTTTTTATTTTCGTTTTATCTTTTATAATAAAGAAGTTATGTAACAACGAAAAAAAGTGGCCCATAATTCCCCACTCTCCCATACTAAGAAACCTTCTTCTTCTTATACTCTTAAAAATGAAAAGGTTCCACCAATTACGGTCACGATTTCTGACTTCAATGCCTTTCGAAAAGAAATCGTCACTTCCGTCAAGGATGTGAAGATTTCTTTTCAGATCGGTCGAAGGGGAACTGCTCGTATTTTGGCGGAATCTTTTAATGATTTTCAAAAGGTTTTAAATTATTTGAATAAAAAACACCAATTTTTTACGTACGACACTAGAAGTGATCGTCCATTTAAAGTTGTACTTCGTGGTCTCACTGGCGATCAGACACCGGATGAGATCACAGCTGAATTAAATTCTTTGTTAGGTTTTTCTCCAATTCAAGTAATTCAAATGAGGAAAAGAACCAACACGAATAATACCAGTAGTGTTGGTTTTGCTCCTGAACTTTATTTGATCCATTTTAAAAAGGATCAGGTTAATAATTTAAAAATTCTGGAAAAGGCTCGTCTTATGTTTCATTGTCGAGTAAAATTTGAACCTTTTCGTAAATCTACTACCAATTTTTTACAAAATATTACGCAATGTCGTCGTTGTCAAGCTTTTTGTCACGGCACTAAAAATTGTAGAATGAATGCCAGATGCATGTTTTGCGGCTCATTCGATCATGAAAAATCTAAATGCCTTTTTGGTGGTGATAAGCCAAAAACAGAATTTTTTAAGTGTGCGAATTGCGCAGGTAATCATTCCTCGAATTCTCTAGACTGTCCCGTTAGGGCAAAAATTGTTGCTTCTAGGAAAAATCCCAAAGTTTCCAGAAAAGTTTCTTCTCCTCCTTCCTCTTTTTCGTCTTCACACGTCAGACCGGCAAACAACCTGCCTGTTCGCATTCAGCCTCGGCCTACATTGGAATCACGGCTGGGTAATACCCGAAGTGATTTTAATGTTACCTGGGCTGATTCTGCGCCCCAGACTCGTTGTTTATCGTTCTCAGAGGTGGTTGAAAATGGGTTTCCCTCTTCAGGTTTAACTAATAAAAATGGGAAAAAACCAAGTCTCAACGTTCATGCGAAGGCTTGGGAAAATCCCCGAAATTCAAATACTTGTTCTTCTCCTTCATTTTCTGATCCTAACAATTTTGTTGATTTGGGTGAGATTACTGAGGAAAAATTAAAATTTTTGCATCAAAATTTAATGGAAATGATGCAACTTATGTTGAAAGCAAATTCAATGTTTGAAGCTTTCCAAACTTCTTTTAATTATGCTAACAAAATTATTATGACTTTACGATTCCCTCATGGATCCAAATAGATGTTTAAATATTATGAATTGGAACGCTAGATCTTTGCTGGCTAACCAAGATGAATTCTTTTTATTTTTGAAAACTCAAAACATACATATTGCTGCCATCACTGAAACTTTTTTAAAGCCAGACAATAACTTGAAAAGCAATGCTTTCTTTAAAATTTTACGGAATGATCGACTTGATCGACAAGGTGGGGGTGTAGCTATTGTCATCAATAGTCGTCTCAAATTTAGACTTCTTCCTTCTTTCAATACAAAAGTCTTAGAAACAATTGGAATTGAATTAGAAACTTCTATGGGGAAAATTATAATTGTTGCCGCATATTTGCCTTTTCAATGTAGCGGTGAACAGAAGAATTTTTTGAAGGGAGATTTACAAAAACTCACCAGAAATAAATCTAAATTTTTTATTATTGGTGACTTTAATGCAAAACACCGATCTTGGAATAACATTTCATCAAATTCAAATGGGAATATTTTGTTTAATGACTGCTCTGCAGGTTATTATACTGTTGAATATCCTAATGGGCATACTTGTTTTTCTTCAATTAGAAATCCCTCCACAATTGATTTGGTTCTAACGGATTTAGGCGAGCATTGTAGTCAATTAGTTACTCATGCGGACCTCGATTCAGACCACCTTCCAGTAACATTTTCTTTATCCCAAAGTCCCATTGAAAACCCTTTAAAATCAACTTTTAATTTTCATAAGGCTAACTGGGAGCGATATATGAATTTTATTGAACGTAATTTAGATGTAAACGTTCCATTGAATTCAATAGAAGATATTGATTTGGCTGTAGAAAATTTGACAACTTCAATAGTCAATGCTAGAGCCGCTTCAATACCTAAAGTTAAACATAAATTTAATCAACCTTTAATTGATGATGATCTTCAGTTTTTAATACGACTGAAAAACATTCGTCGACGCCAATATCAACGTACTAGGGATCCTTATTTAAAATTTATTTATTGCGACCTTCAAAAAGAGATCAAACGTCGTTTAAATTTCATTCGTAATGAAAATTTTGCAAAAGCAGTAGAGGACATAAAACCCTACTCAAAGCCTTTTTGGAAATTAACTAAAATTCTGAAAAAGCCCCAGAAGCCAATTCCTACTTTGAAAGATGGGGAGAAACTTCTTTTAACTAATTCAGAAAAAGCTCAAAAATTAGCCCAACAATTTGAGTCTGCTCATGATTTTAATTTAAACGTTGTAAGTCCAATTGATGCTCAAATTTCCCTTGAATTTGATGAAATTCTTTCTAAACAAAATGTATTTGAAACTTCTTGTGAGACAAATATTGATGAACTTAAATTGATTTTCAAAAAATTTAAAAATATGAAAGCTCCGGGGGAAGATGGGATTTTCTATATTCTTATTAAAAAGTTGCCTGAAAGCACTTTAAATTTTTTAGTTAAAATCTTCAACAAATGTTTTCACTTGGCTTATTTTCCCAATAAATGGAAAAATGCCAAAGTAACTCCAATTTTGAAACCTGGAAAAAGTGCTTCAGAGCCTTCAAGTTATCGACCAATTAGTTTGCTTCCTTCTTTAAGTAAACTATTTGAGAGAGTTATTTTGAATAGAATGATGATTCACATTAATCAGAATTCTATTTTCCCTGATGAACAATTTGGTTTTCGTCATGGACACTCTACTACACATCAACTTTTGAGTGTAACTAATATGATTAACGCTAGCAAATCTGAAGGTTATTCAACTGGTGTTGCTCTTCTTGATATTGAAAAAGCTTTTGACAGTGTTTGGCACAAAGGTTTAGTAGCTAAATTAGCTCGATTTGATTTTCCTGTATATCTCACCAAAATTATTCAAAATTATTTGACTAGCCGAACCTTACAAGTAAGCTATCAAAATTCATGCTCTGAAAGGACTCCCATTAGAGCTGGGGTCCCTCAGGGCAGTATACTTGGGCCAATTTTATACAATATTTTTACTTCTGATATTCCTGATGTACCAGAAGGAAAAGGTAGAAGATTATTTGCTGATGATACTTTGCTTTCAGCCAAAGGTCGAAATTTACGGGTGGTACGCAGTAGATTGCAACAAAATTTAAATTCCTTTTTGAATTACTTGAAAATGTGGAAAATTTCTCCTAACGCTTCCAAAACTCAACTTATTTTATTTCCCCATAAGCCAAGAGCAAATTTTTTAAAACCTAATGAAAATCATTCCATAACTTTTAATGGGGTTTCATTAGAATGGTCTGATCACGTGAAGTACTTGGGACTCACACTTGATCGGAATCTTACTTTTAAAAATCACATTGAAGATATTCAATCTAAATGTAATAAATACACTAAATCTCTTTATTCTCTCATCAACAGGAAATCCAGGTTGTGTCTGCGAAACAAGATGTTAATCTACAAACAGGTCTTTCGACCAGCGATAATGTATGCAGTTCCGATTTAGTCTAACTGCTGCGCGACGAGGAAGAAAGCCATCCAGAGGATTCAGAACAAGGTTCTGAAAATGATTTTGCGGCTTCCACCTTGGCACAGCACCGAAGATCTCCATCGGATTGCAGGCATAGAATCGATCGAAGAGATGGCCAACAAAATCATCTCCAACTTCAGAGGCAAATCGATGCAGTCTTCCATCGCAGAGATTCGTTCTCTTTACAATTAAGTTAGTTTTTAGGATTTAGGATTAAGTTTATACATCTTTTTTTTTTTTGCTTAACAGGATATTCTCCTTTAAATCAAATTATTTATTGCTAAAGCAAATTTAAATCAAACAAACAATGTTTAAAATTAACTGTATCAAAGAGTTGAACTGATCATAATTGATCTGAACACTTTAATTTAACTTTAATAATGTAACTTAAATGTAATGATTAAAAGACTAATAAAGACATATTTAAAAAAAAAAAAAAAAAAAAGAGGTCCATAGCTTAGTAGAAAATTTTATCCTACCTTGATTTTCAACACACACATTATTATTAATTGGATTTGAAAGGTGCCCCCTTTTTTTATTTACATTGTTGGCCAGTGATCTATCAATCGAGTCACATACAGCCGTTGCGGTAGACGCTTGAACACAAAATTATCCTCAGATGATAACTCATTGACAAAATGGCAGTTACAGTAGCTCAATGACTAAAACCCGAGGTAATCAGACTTTAATGTACTGTAGGCGTTGTTGAAATCAAAGATATACTATCGCTATACAGTGTCACAAAAAAGTCCTTACAGTGCTACATGTTGCTTCAGCGATTTTTTGTGACTAAAAGTGTCCGACTTTTGCGTTGAACTGATTGTTCATCACAAGTCAGGAGTCACCACCTACCTCTGTATCCTTTCCAGACCTTTCTGGGCCCACAATAATAAAATTCAAAGTTATAATAACGTTTTGGAGTGCTGTACACTTCCTTTTAGCTTTAAAAGGCAACCTAGTGCTTTAGTGATTGTTAGTGATACGAGTGATTATCAATAAGCGAATTGATCGATTGTGAGTTTCAACGGGGATGTTTTTTAACTCTACGGTTATCTCATCAGATGATCTTTTCTGGCCCTGAGTTGAAGCTGCTTCCAAGTCCCGAAAATTTAAGCATTGATTTGGTTTTGAATTTTGAAATCCGGCTCGAAGGACCAATAGTCTATAGTCCCAAGATAGCTACAGGCATTATTGATATAAAATAGCATAGTAGAGAATTTTACCTTGATTTTCATCAAATTGTTAAAATCGGAAAGCTCCCTTTTTTATTCAAATTGTTGGTCAGTGATCTATCAAAATAAAAACACACGTAGGCACAGCCGTGTCGGTTGACGCTTAATCACAAAATGATCCTAAGATGATAACTCATAGATAAATTGGCAGTCGTAGAAGTTTTTAGAACTGAAACCCGAGGTAATCAGACTTTAATGTGCGTGCTATAGGCGTTGTTGATCAGTGATGGAATAGACTTTTTTTCACAGTCACAAGAAGGTCCTTATAGTGCTGTATGTTCTTCTAGCGATTTTTTGTGCCTAAAAGTGTCCGACTTTTGCGTTGAACTGAATGTGCATCATAAGTCACGAGTAACCTAACCTAACTTTTTACCCTTTCCAGACGTATCTGTACCCACGATAGTTGAATTCAAAGTTATAGCAACGATTTTAAGTGCTATACCCTTCCTCTTAAGACTATATGTTGCTTTAGCGATTGTTAGTGATGCGGGCGACTAACAATACCCGAATTGATCAATTTTGAGTTTCAACGGGACTGTTTTTTATCTTTACGGATATCTTATACGAAGATCATTCCTAGCCCTTAGTTGAACCTGCTTCCAAGTCCCGAAAATTTAAGCATTATTTGAAAGTACTGAGCAAATTCAAAAGAATCCGGCTCGAAGGACCGATAATCTATAGTCCAAAGAAGATAGCTACACAGGCATTATTGATGCAAAATGAAGTAACGAATATATATTCCACACAATTTCACGCGTCGTCCAACTTCTACGCCGCAGCCGCAGCCCAACAGAAGCGCACCAGGTCTCACTCAGCAAACAAATCGTGTGAGGTTTATTCAATGCAATATGGGCAAATAGCGGCTCATTTGCATGCACAGCCTCTATTGACAATCTTGTACAAACGCGACAATTTGCACTGCTCGTTTTTCTTCTTCTAGGAAAGTGTTTTCCCCGCCCGGCTAGTCTCATTTGACTTTCTAATTATCATGCAAATAGCGCACTCCAAGCGCGCCAAATAGGATCGGATATTTAAAGTTGCGATTCCATAAATTTGTTCATCTCTTTTTACTATGGAGCCGGGCAAACATTGTTGTGCCGCTTCACGACCTAACGTTGTTTGGCCCCGATTTCGATCTCCTGAACTGACTCAGAACCTATCGTCTACGGTAGATCAGAATCTGGCTAATTGCCGGTGCCCAACGGAAAGCAGTGATCTTGATCCCGACTCACCGGACATCTCGAAATGAAGTCATAAAGTTATTGTTGCACGGCTACGCGCGACCCAGTTTCTGCGTTCCCGGTACCGCTACCTACTGATCCAGAAATATATATATATATATATATATATATATATGTACATCAGCAATATCGATCACGACCTGCCGCCCGCCGATGAGCTTTTATAGCATCGATCGGTTTTATGATCGGCAGGGGGCTCCGGCTGCGCCCTTTGTGCTATCGTTTCCGCACTCCGAACGAAAATCGCATTATCGCTTAATACTTCCTGACTCCAGAGTGTTTCTTCTGTTTTTTTTTTCTTTTGTGACCGTCAGTCTTCAACTCTGGGTGGGAGTCTACGAGTTCAAACTTGGTTAGGAGAAATTGATCCCGTCGTACCTCAATATGTATGGTTCCATAGAAACATATCTTAGGAAGGTATCGCGCCAAAGCCACTACGGAGAGGGTCGTAAAAATATCTAAACTCCTCCTTCGAGGGAGCACAACGTTACGATCAACTAATTGAAGGGAATTGTATAATAAGGCATCAATTTTGAGCAGCGTGAGACTTATGTTTGTATGTTTGCTCAAAGGAGGGCTGGATCCCCCTTGTGAAAGGCCTAGCATGCTACAGTAGCGATGGGCACGGTGATATTTGCTC